>NW_027176683.1:1254780-1297280 GCF_023349555.1 Cebidichthys violaceus
TGACGTGACAACACCATGTTGTTTTACACACGATGTGTTCGAGGACCGTCAGAGAGATTAAAAGCTGACGATAATGAGAACGTTTCCACGGCCTGGTTGTGATAAACGCTGTGTGATGATGGCTGATCAGAAGAGTTCTGACCCACCAGTGTGATGTGTGGTGAGGTCTGGATGGGGTCTGCTCATGTATCTACATGTGTGGCCTGCTGCCTTCAGGGGCTGCAGGGATTTCAGGAAGTGAAGGAGAAGCTTTTTCATGTAAGAATCAAACCGACCACATTCATTCAGAGATCAACGCAGACCCTCCTTCATACGAACACAGGATACATTACAGTTTAAGACACCACGTCATGTACGTAGTCTGGTCTGGTTTACTGAGGATCAGGACTACACTGAGACTGGATCAGGACCAGGTAAAAGATCCTCTCTGTGGCCTTCATAGCGACGCTCCGTCTGATTCTCTTTTTCAATCTGAGGTGAACTCCTGCAGCCGGGACTCGGTCGGGGAGACGTTGGGGCTAGAGGACCCGACACTTTGACCCTGAAGGAATCTGTTCTTCCTTTTACGATTAAAAGCAGGGAAATGGAGACGCCGGCTGGATTCACACAGGTGCATTCAATCACCTGAACACTGGCTGCAGGTCCTGGTTCCGTGCGTGTCGGTGCGTTGGAATATTTGACTAGAACTGAGAACATTATTAACCACAGCTGTGCTTCTCCTTCGATACGAAGCCAACATGTCTGCAGGTGAAGAGGTCTACAGCAGGACCCCGTCAGACCTGATGAGACTGCTCGTCCACACTCTAACAGAGATTCAGGTCACTAGAGGTACAAAATAAATCATAAAAAGGACTGCAAAATGTGATATATGTCTGGGGCTTTTATTGTGAAAGGTAAGAACGACAGGAGTGGATCTGATGCGCGCTGCTTTTGTCAAGGTTGGAAGTATAGCAATAAAGTTTTCTGTCTTTCAGGCTACGGAGCCGTTGTTCTATAAATAAAATGTTCCTACGGTAGCCCAGAACGAACAAGCCAACCTGCTTCGGCTTCCCGATCCTGGTCTGAAAACACAGGGGGGACGCCGGGCCTCTGCTGGACTTCAGGACTTCAAACCCTCGAACATCTGCCGCATCACCACAAACACACCAAATGACCCGAGCCGCTCCCACAACAGCTGGTTCCAGATAGAGCCAATCACGTGCTTACGTTTTCAACACAAGAAGCTTCAACTGGTTGCAATCTGCAACCTCACCGCCAGATGGCGCCAGATCCTACACACCGGATCTTTAAAAGGAAGGGCGGGAAAATATGTGTTTACATATCTTTATAGACCGTTTGGAACAGCTTGGGTCCATGTTTACTTCCTGTCAGCTGATGTCAATCACAAACACTTCAACAGTCTATATGTGCAGGGCCTGAATGTTGGGCCCCAGGTCGGGTCTCAGCTACCAGAACCAAGAGAACTTTGTGAAAGCATCTGGTTTGTTAGAACCCGTGGGAACATTTCACAAACGTACAATGAAACGATGTGCGCCGACTCACCTCGGCCGTCGTTCTGGATGTCGGAGAGGATCTGGGAGTAGTTGACCGGCAGCTTGTTCTCCTCGAACACCTGGTCCACGGTGGTGATGTTGACGCTCTTCAGCTCCGTGTACAGACCCTCCACGGCGAAGTAACACGGCCGATCGTCCGCCTTGTTGTCGTTGAACACCAGCATGGCGTGCTCCCGCCACCCGAAGTGCTCGCAGATCCGCAGGGCGAACCTCCCCAGCTTCTTGTGGGTGGGGCCCGTGTTGGTGATGGACGGGTAGACGCCGCCTTGGAAGGCCACAGCCGGGGCGCCCGCCGTAACCATCGGGACGTCCCAGTGGGTTGTGAAGAGGCCGACGGGCGACGAGGTGTAGGAGCAGCCGGGCCCGATGAACGCCCACGGGTCGTACGCCAGTTTGAGGTCCACGGCCATGAGCGGCGCGATGGACTCGGAGCAGATGCCGTCCTTGTCCTCGCTGTTCTTGAAGACGTAGGTGAGGTGGTAGTCCGGGAGCAAAGCGGGGTCAGCGTTGACGGTCTTGACGGCCCGTTCCAGGGCGGGCCCGATGCGAGGCCACGCCCACGGGTAGTCGGTGTTGCTCTGCGGCAGGATGATGGCCAGCGTGATGTTCCGGAGCGGCCGCCGGTGGTGTTCCCGGGTTTGGCGTCTCGGGCCGCGGCGTCGGAGCGATCGCCCTGCGACCGGCCGCGCCGGGTCCAGCAGAACCAGCAGAACCAGCAGAAGCAGCAGGCGGACGGCGCCCTCCCTCCAGCGGGCCATCCTTCCAAAGCCCAGCAGGTAGTCCAAGCCGAATGCTCTATCCGCCGGTTAACTGCAGACACACACGGGACAAATGAACACAACATAAGTCCTGTTTTCTGAGCTGGAAGATCGACCTAAAGACATGGTCGCGGTCCGGTCCACTTCGGGTATTTCACCCACGTCGGTCCTGAGAGGTCTTTGCTGAGTCGTGGGAGAAACACTCCCCGAGGAGGGACACTTAGCTTATTACACAGGAGGTGATGAGTGCGTTCTCTCTGCTATAGAACCCTGAAATATCTGCTCCATGTTCCACATCCACAGATTCAATGACGCTTTCTTTACACTCGTGTTCCAATCACGTAGCTACGCTTCACCGGCGTTCAACAGGAAGCAGTGGGAGGAAACATGTTAACAGTTTTCATTCATTTAAAGTGTGTCTGAGGCGGCAGACTTTAACAATCACTGCGCTTTGCATTCATGAATTGGAGAAATAAACTGGTTCTGAATCTTGTTTTTTTATTTGTTAAAGAAATTGTTCAATTTGACTTTAATAATGAAGTACATCTACTCACAAGTACTGCTTTAAATACCACGTATTGTTTTGCAAATGAGGCGTATTGTACTCCGATGGCCGTGGTTAACAGTTACTCATGAAGACTTAGATAAATAAACCGGACCTGTGACGACATTAAAATACTGCTGCAGCAATAAATCATCAATTATTGAACAGTCTTCAGCAGAGCTCGATCAGCACTGCTGTGAGTACAACATATACACATATACTGTGTGTATATATATATATATATATATATATATATATATATATATATATATATATATATGTGACGTTTACGTTATATTCTAACTGTAAATGTCACATATGTGAGGTTTACAGTTAGAATATAACGTTGCTTTCATTGATTTTTTTTAGAATGACTGGACGACTTTTAATTGTTATATACTTAAGTTGATCTAAAGTATATTTACTACATATATACATATATTACTAGTTAAGTTCGAAAACGTGTGTTATTGTATTAAACGTCACATGACTGACTCGATTACACAAGTAAATGAATTAATACTAAATCCATGTTTTTATATACTGTTATATTTTTACAGAATAATATTCAAACGGGCACTAATAACCCTCCATACCCACACACACACACACACACACACACACACACACACACACACACACACACACAGCGTCAGAAGCTCTCACATATCAATCAATACCACAGCACGTTCTCCTCTGTTCCTCAGCGGGTTCCTGGTTCTCCTCTCGCTCGTTGTTCACTTCTTTGGAAATGATTTTAAACATTTGTTAAACCTCCCATGCCCGCGAAAACATGCCTGCACGTGCCTCCCCTGGCAACGAGTGTTCTGTTACTAAGGCAGCGAGTCAGTCCGGCTCTTTATATTCAAAGAAACAAAGATTCAAATGTGTATTTCAGTCTTTTGAGGGAAGCAGGCTTCAGGAAAAAGTCGCGTTTTTAAAGTTTCAAAAATATTTTTTTGGAAACAAATATAAATACTCTTAAAACGTCACGTGGTTCAAAACCCAAAGAGTGAAACGGGAATAATCCACATGATCCACCACGAGCGAGAGTCGCGAGGACACAACGAGTAATTCCACGTCACAGAGAGTCACTGAATGCGTCCTGAAGCTCTCTGCTCACAGGTGAACATCTCCTCTGATAACGATCCACGAGCAGGTGAGTGAGCACGTGCTGCTAGCGCTGGAGACTGAGGAGTGAGGACCGGGAACTGAAGACCGAGGACTGAGGACTGGATGACTGGGCGGAGAGCTAGGAGAGAGGCGAGAGGAGGGAGGAGGGAGGAGGGAGGAAGGGGAAGAACAATTGACGGAGATGTGTAGAAAAGGAAGGGAGGAGAGAGGAAAGGAAGGAAAAGGAAATAAGGAAGTCTTATTATGTATTATTATTTCTTTATGTATTATTATTATTATTATTTCTTTATGTATTATTATTATTATTATTATGATGTATTATTATTTATTTATGTATTATTATTATTATGATGTATTATTATTTCTTTATGTATTGATATTATTATTATGATGATGTATTATTATTTCTTTATGTATTATTATTATTATGATGATGTATTATTATTTCTTTATGTATCATTATTATTATGATGTATTATTATTTCTTTATGTATTATTATTATTATTATGATGTATTATTATTTCTTTATGTATTATTATTATTATGTATTATTATGATGATGTATTATTATTTCTTTATGTATTAATGTTATTATTATGATGATGTATTATTATTTCTTTATGTATTAATGTTATTATTATGATGATGTATTATTATTTCTTTATGTATTATTATTATTATGATGATGTATTATTATTTCTTTATGTATTGCTCAGTATTAATAACAGCCTCCCTGTCTCTGTTCGGTCTCTTTTGCCCTCATTCTGTTCGCTGTCATCACATTTTATGGCGCCGTTATCTTCCATCAGTGCAGGTTGAGGGTCATCTTGTTTTACAGCCTCTCTCCAGATCAATAAAACATAAATGCTGACACATGATTAAAAACAGGAAGGCCGGCTTTCACACTCACCGACACACGAACACGAACTATCAAAGATCCACTGGAGCTCCTAAAGACGCACCAGGCTGATCAACAGCACCATGCTGCGACGCTGACCGCCCCCAGGTGTGCAGAAGACTGTGGGGACACCTGGTGGACACGTGGGGAACTACCGGTTTTCAATCTTTAAAAGACGAATATCATATTTCATCATCCTGAAACATGAGGAGGGACTATTTTCAGGGCGGATGAATCCACAGTTGGTGCTCTAGTGAGGTATTTGTTGTTTGTTGTTTATCATGTTTCTATGATAACTCATTATTTGTATCATTTGTGACACATGTTTTAACCCTCTGATGTTGTTAATTGTGCACACATGACGTCTACCACATGTGATTCATGTGTTCATAAGAGAGCAGGGACGAGCGACACGGCGGCGTATCGTGAGTGTTTGTCTCAGAGGAGGTGGAAGGAAGAAGACGATGCAAAAGGATCAATCAGAAATGATTGCAGTGGAAGCGTTCACGCCATGGAGGAATCAAAATGGTGCAAATGTTTAGAGCAGAACTTAAAAGTTAGTCTTAAAACTACATGCTGTGAACATAAAAAATAAAACAGTCACCAAATTCACCTCGACGTCTACACACCTCATCATTCTGATGTCCCAGCATGCACCTGACTTCTTATAATTAGATTCACAAACCCACGGTGCTGCAGAAACACAAGTAGAAAACGAGTAGAGCAGACTGAGAACTGTGACACACTGAGTCATTTGTAGTGGAAAAGAAGATGGAGACTGTCGAACGCAACTCCTTGATTTATTATTCCCGTAGTTATTCTAACCCAGACAACGCTCCGGTCCTAAACGTAGCTGAGTAGCTCCTTGTGACGATGACATGCTTACATGTAACGAGCACACGTCGAAGAAAAACGAAAAAGGTTGTGAATAACTATCAAGAAAACAACATCTGTTTACAAACTCTCACTAACCTGGTGCAGAATAATACGGCGTTATGATGACATCATCACAGCACAAACCACTTACCGGCGCTGTGCGTGAGGCTGAGAACGATCCGGACGTTTTCTGTGGATCGCTGATCGCTGAGGTCAGGAGTTTACGTGTGTTGCTGAAGGGCACTCGGGCAGGATGAACGCTTCCGACACAGATCGGGTCAATTAGACAATGAATCGATTAGTTTAATCACAGAAGGTTGTTAAAATAAAACACGTTAAAGCTACTAAAAGGAGCTTTCATGTAGTGTTGTTTCTGTCGCCCCCTGTGGACTAAAGCGGTAGTGTCTCTGAGCGCCAGAGTCCCGAGGAGGAGCTCTTTTAACGTTTATTACATGTGAAACATGGGGTATGGAAGCCCATAGGGGACTTTAATTAAAACATGTATTCTGACCAATGTACAGTAGGTGAAGTCTTAAATGTAAAATGGCATTTTCATTTTCAAAAGTGCCTATTCATTTTGACCTGAATATTGCTTGCATGAATGGAAGATCAGGTTGCATTGTTTGTATTGCATTTTAATATTCAAATTTGTATTAACATTTGCATCTTTGTCGACTGCAGAGCGGAGTACGACTCTGACAGTTAAAAGTCAAACAGCTTTTCTATTTTCACTTTCAAATGGTGACAAAATGTAATTATTACAGTTCAAATAAAGTATTTATGAAAATAACACTTACATATGTAAATTACAATGGACAATTATAATGCTTCAAATTATATTTTTTCTTTAAATAAAGTAGCGTCCACACATTCAACGTTTATTATATGTTTTCACATAAATACAATATTAACATTTAGGCACACGTTCAGACATTTAGTCTAAAAATATTAGCAAATATTACAATATGCGGTTTATCCCAAAACAGCATTCCTCATGTAATGAAGCTACACACAGGCTCGTGTTTGTTTCTACATTACACATGAAAACATGAATTTTACATGAGTTCTTCTACAGCTGGTTTCTCCCCATCTTTAAATAAACGTATCATAATTAAAAACATGTCTTCATTAGGAGCCAAACATCGGAGGGAGTCATGAAAAATTAAAGAGTATAAACTGCTGGATGACTTCCTGGTGTGTCGGGTGAAATCTCAACGGTAGGAAAGCGACGATGTGAAACATCAATTATGGATTTTATTCAACATGATGGAAACATGATGTGTTTATGTGTTGATGATGAATGTTTGTGATAAACTGAAGGTTGAAGTGTTTCTTTATGTGTTGATGATTGTTTGTGATAAACTGAAGGATGAAGTGTTTCTTTATGTGTTGATGTTGAATGTTTGTGATAAACTGAAGGATGAAGTGTTCTTTTATGTGTTGATGTTGAATGTTTGTGATAAACTGAAGGATGAAGTGTTCCTTTATGTGTTGATGTTGAATGTTTGTGATAAACTGAAGAATGAAGTGTTCCTTTATGTGTTGATGTTGAATGTTTGTGTTTTTTCTGTCTACCTTTTTTCATACTTTTTTTTTTTTTTTACACAATTTTATTACATTTTTCTAAATTTTTTTACACATTTTTAACAGATTCTTCACAAAGTTTTCACACATTTTCCAACATGTTGTGGAAAAGGAGTCGGCCCTTTTCATTGCTGATCGGCTCCCATCCACACACTCTTCTCCTCACCTCCACCTGTAAACTACCGGCTAAATGCCAGACAGGTGTAGAGTTCATCTGTGACTCACAGGTCTGCACATAATCTGTCCACAGCTGTTGCTGCCATGGCAACACGGCCACTTTTCCTCCAAATCGCTCTCTGCTGAATTATCCTCGACAGCAGTAATTATTACGTTCAATGACGTCTAGATCTGCTCCACTGAGTCTGAGAACAAGCTCTTACAAAATACATCACTCAACATGTTTGCCTGGTGACAAAATGTCGGCGTTTATTTTTAGTTTACTCTACTTTTAGCCGCCGAGGAGCACTGAATAGTGTCGGAGTGTGTTGAGAAAATCGAAGGAGAGACTGACAGACAGAGACTCCTACATAACAGTGAGATAACATTCACAATAAACTCATCTGTAGCTCCAGTAGAGATGCTGCACAGAAGTCCCGGGCGGATGGATACCCTGTTAATCGTGAATAAATAGTTCCACCACTTAACTCCCCCTCAAACCCTCAAACTGTTGTGTTTACATTTCTGTCAAAGAAATGAGACAACGTGATCATCAGGGAGCTTTAGAGCTTGGACAGAGACACGCTAGCAGTTTCCCCCTGCTTCCAGTCTTTATGCTAAGCTAGGCTAACCACGTCATGACTCCAGCTCTTTACAAAATGCACAGGAGGGTGTATATCTAAAAATTATAGAATTGTTCCTTTAAGGTTTCAATTCTCCTTTTAACGTCCGATATAACATGTAGTGACTAAAACAGCATCATTTTCTAAATAACTTCTACTCTATTATTATTCAGATAAATATTCACACATTTTTTTACATTTTCCTCACATTTCTTGAAATTTTTTTTAACAGAAATTAAGATATTTTTCACCCAATTTCAATTATTTACCTCACATTTTTCATATATTTTTCACATATTTTTCAAACATTTTTCTCACATTTCTTGAACAGTTTTCTACATATTTTCACACAATTTTTTTTATAATTTTTTATATTTTTTTTATAATTTTTTATATTTTTTTTATAATTTTTTGGGACACTTTTGGAACATTTTTCAGCATATTTTTCACACATTTTCCGCTTTTTTCAAACATTTTGTGGACAAGGAGTCAATGAACATCACTGTTGATTTGTTCTGATCCAAAGGCCTCCTCGCCTCCACATGTAGCTCCAGTTATGTTTCATCCACTCGTCATTATTACCGTCTCCTCTGTGTATCGATGCCATTTCAACAGGAAGTGGACGCGGCCCCCTTCAGGTTCTTCTTCTCAATTATTCAACAGAAAAACATCTAAATATTAAAAAGCTCACCATGTGCAGAGGAACAGTCACTCTGACTGTAACTGAATGTGTTGGTTCAACATGTTTTCTACTAAAACATCTTCCTGAGGCTGCTCGAAAAACAAAGTACGACATGAACAACATTCACTCTGCGACAAAGAGGAGTTTAAACTTTTAAATGTTTGTGGCCTCCATAGTCAACAGACATCAACAGATTCACTCCTCCTCTCACACCAGAAGTTCATTTAACTGATTTTATAAACGAGTCTGGTGTTGTGTTCACTGACCGCTGTTTTGTCATCAGGATTAAGAGTTAAGATTCTTTAAAGTTCTTCAAAGCTCCATGAGTTAAAGCTGCATTCTCTCTAGTGTCCACCAGGGGTAAACATTGTAAACATGAGTTTATGGTCTCAATCTCTAGTTTCAAGTCTTTCATCCCACATTTATATTAGTATTTCATAAATGTCAAAAAATGTGAATCATAAAACTCACAGATGAGCTCAAAGACCAAACGCACAGAAAACATAAAAGAACACATAACAGATAAAACTGTGTGGACGTCGCTCACTTCCTTCAGTCCGACAGGAAATGTTTCGACTCATACGACGGCTTTCTCAACACTTCCTGAATTTTGCTATTTTGGGGTTTTGTTTCTGATATTTTGTGAAGTTTAGTTGTGAGCAGCCTGAAGATGTGGCAGCAGAGCTTCTGTCTTATTGTGTCAGTGACCATCACGGGTAAGATCCTTTATTAATGTGATCACAATATCAACTGTATGTGAATTATAATGTAAAACGACTTGTCTTTTGTCTGACAAACAGAAAACTCTGGATCTACAGGATATTTTCAAAAGTAAAACGATTTAAGTGGTGATATAGAAGCTAATGCACATAATGAGTCTAAAAGCCTTAAAGTTTGAAACGTAAACATAATGTAGCGAACGCATGTTATTCATGTTTCCTTGATGTTCTTAATGAAGTCAGAATTCTTTTCTGTGTATTTTAAATGTTTATTTTATTCTTATATGTACGTAAACCTGGTAATAATACAAACAGAACAAAGGGAAAAGACTCCAGACAAACAGATTAAAACAGAAATGTGTGATATATCCTGACCTTTAGTCTCTAAAACTACATCTCCCAGAATGCAACTAACACATGATGAGATAAAACAATTCAATCATACAGCTCTTCTAAACCTTCTATATATTATTTAAAGTAATTTTATATTACCGTAGTACTGTGAGGTAACTTAAGTACTTAACCAACTTTGTTACGTAACAAACGTAATCCAAAAAATTATCTCAGAGACCTGTCAATCACTGTGTAGCCCCGCCCCTAAAGCATCCCCTGCTTCATGGTCTGTTTGACTCTAAATGGAGCATAATGTACTAAATGAACATCATGCTGTATTGAAGAAGACTGTAAACTAGAGATTGAGACCATAAACTCAGGTTTACAATGTTTACTGAGGGAATAAATCAAGAGAGAAGTAGAGTCATTTTAGACTAGACTTCTATACAACCAGAGGAGTCGCCCCCTGGTGGACACTAGAGAGAATGCAGCTTTAACACGTGAAGCTTTGAGATATCATACAACTGTTTTCACAGACCAGTAAAGTGGTCTTGGTGTACAAAAGTGGGTAAATGGTCCTCAAAATTGGATCCAAAACATTATCTGGACCCAATTTGTCTGCAAGTTCTGGTCCTCTTGGGTTCAATGATCAGAGAACCAACTCCTCCTCTTCAGGGTCTCTGTCGGTCTCTTGGAACATGAAGGTCTCTCCGGTGGTCTTCGTCCCCAGAGGACAGGACGCCGTCCTCGGCTGCTCCTTCACCCACCCCAGACAGCGGGACTACTCCGGGACCATCGCCGTCAAATGGCTCGCCAGAGAAGCCGCCGCGCCGCCGTTCTTCGTCTGTTCAGTGAAGAACGACTCCGTCGGAGGACTCGGCGACTGCTCGCCGTCTGATTTCAAATATTCTCTGGAGGGAGACCCTCGACGGGGGGAGCTGTCGCTCCTCATCAGGAGGGTCCACCTGTCGGATAACGGGACGTACTTCTGCAGGGTGGAGTTGCAGTATTGGATGAGTAGTGACCAGAAGGAGACGCAGCTTTACGTTACAGGTGATTGAGTGTGTCTTCATTGATTGATGAAGACACAAAGAGCTTCTGAGCTTCTCAGCTAGCATCGTTTACGGTCCAACTGAGACAGACATCAAATGATTGTTTAAATAGTTTTTATCATCAAAAAGAAGCAAAAAGTCTTTGGGGAAATAACAGAAATATTGTTTTCCTCTCAGCCTCTAATGTGTTTAATTGACAAGTAGATGAATGATTAACGTGAATATAAAGAGCGCAATATGCTAGTAGCATGCTGCTAGTAGCATGCTACTAGCATGCTACTAGCAGCTTCAGCTTTTCAGGTTTATGTCAGAATCTGAAACTTTAACAACCCAAACAGTCTCAACTGTGGAGACATCTTGTCCCTTAAATGTGATTTTATTCTGTTTTTATTGGATGAATCAATATTAAACAAACAACTTCTCGCCTTTCATTGGAAGTTTTCTGATATAAAAACAAAAACATCCACTATTTGAGCTCCTGAACATCGTCTCAATGTGAGCCTGAGGATATATTTTATACTCAAAATGTGTTAAAAACTATTTTGGGGAGAAATGATCCCATTCTGTCACATTCCAACATGAAACCCAATTGTTCAAGTTAGTTGTTAGCATGTTAGCATAGCTCAGCCATGGAGCTGGAACTCTAAATTTCCAGGTTTAAATGTTGATCACGGCAGAAAACAGACCTTTTTGTTGCGAGATATTAACAATCTGAGTCTCATAAATGTTGTTCCTTCACAGTTGAACCTCAGATCTCCAGCCTCTCTGTGGTGGATATGAGCTCCAGAGGTTCGGACGGCGCCCCCCGGAGGCTGCAGTGCGAGGCGGAGGGCCACCCGCTGCCCACCGTCAGCTGGCTGTCAGCCTCCGGGACCCCGTTGGGAGACCGGGTCCGAACCTCCTTGACCGGCCCGTACCGGCTGGTCAGCTCCGTGCCGTACCCGAAGGAGGAGGTGCTCACCTGTAGGGTGGAGAGCAGGCTGGGAGGAGCAGAGCGGAGGTATCCAGGAAGTAACACTCTGATGATAACCGTGACCGTGTGTGGACTCATCGTGATGCTGCTGCTGTCAACGGGAGTCCTCCTCTACATGAGGACCAGAGGTGAGCTGCTGAGTGAACCCTGAACCAGTCTCACTGTAGTCCTCATCCTCTATATGAACCAGTCTCACTGTAGTCCTGATCCTCTGTATGAACCAGTCTCACTGTAGTCCTCATCCTCTATGTGAACCAGTCTCACTGTAGTCCTGATCCTCTATATGAACCAGTCTCAGTGTAGTCCTGATCCTCTATCCTGAGTTATTCTTAATGATGTCATCGGAGCCACCGGGTCGGATTCTGGTGAAACCAGATGAACTCATGCAGGTTCACCAGAACCTCCTTCAGCTCAGACTCCAGCAGAGACCGGTCCACCGTGGACAAGACCCAGATCCACCAGCAGAGACCGGTCCACCGTGGACAGACCCAGATCCGGAGCTCAGGAGGGAGGAGGAGAGCTCAGCTAACTTTGAACTTAAGTCTGACTTTCCTGCACAGCGTTCAGAGTCTGGTCTCCTCTAACCGTTTCTTTATGCTGTAATTTAATGAATTATTTGCTCTTTCATTACATTATTCTTCATATTTTCTCCCTCAACTTTCATCTGCAGGTCGCGTCCGGTCACCTCCAGTTCATGAAAATGCCGCCACAGGTCAGTGAAGTCCTCACTGCCATGTTGAGAAGAGTGAGAACGGAACTGTGACCTGCTGCTCCTCTTGTTCCTCTTTATCAGTTTAACAGAGAAACAGACGGTTGTCATGATGTGACTGTATTTTAAACTTAATTTCCTCCTCCTCAGCTCGAGCCGACACACCTCCTATTTATGGAAACGCTGATGTGGGTACGTGGTTTCACATTTCATAGACGCTCAGAAGAGGAGCTGTGTCTTTGTCTCTACGGAGACAGAAGCTGTAAACGTTGTTCTCTTCTGTGCGTTCACGTCGTTTTGTCTCTCAAGTGGAGAACCATCGACTGCAGAGCTCCGACTGTCCCGCTGAGGGCGACGTTGGGCTTCAGCTGGTCTACTCTGTCGTCAGTCTGACCGGAGACGCCTCCTGTGAGTCCTGTCG
The DNA here is from genome assembly GCF_023349555.1 of Cebidichthys violaceus. Taxonomy (NCBI): domain Eukaryota; kingdom Metazoa; phylum Chordata; class Actinopteri; order Perciformes; family Stichaeidae; genus Cebidichthys; species Cebidichthys violaceus. The sequence continues at coordinate 1,267,797 of NW_027176683.1, forward strand.
GCACTTAAAGGGACAGTGTGTCAGATCTAGTGACATCTAGTGGTGAGGTTGCAGATTGCAAGCAACAGCACGTGTGAAATGTTTAATACATGAGTTTGTTCTACACAAATCATCCATTGAGGATTATTCATCAATGCATTTCAGAGAGGAAGTCAAGCACTTGCAGAGCCGTTCTCCATGTAGGGGTAAAAACAGGGTTCTCCTCGTTGGTCGGTCCAGTATTAACCAGTCAGAACCACCTTAGCTTCAATGCTAACGTTGGTAGTGTTGCTAGCAGTGTACGGCTACATCAGAAGTGGAAGAAGTATTGAGATGTTTAACGTCAGTAAAGTAAAAGTATCAGCATAATAATATAAGGAATAAGGAACAAATTAAAAGTACTTTTGCAGAATAAAATAGTATTTTGATTTATTGTATTTTTTTTGGAATCTATAATACTTATAATACTTCATCCTTTATTAGTTCATTACATTTTGTTTTAATAACCTGAATCTGTAAAGTAACGAACGTTGTCAGATGAATGCAGTAAGAAGTACAATATTTACCTCTGAAGTGTGGAGTAGAAGTATAAAATAACATAACATATACTAGTACTCAAGTGAAGTAGCAGTAGTTAAGTGCAGTATTACTGATACTTCAGCTCAGGGTCAGCGTTGGCTGCACAGAGATCAACAGAGCCGGGACACAAACCAAAGAGACAAAGGCCTCAGACGGCTGCTTTGTTCTAACGGTGGCTGTGCTTTTGTTCACAGCTCAACGTTTCAGCTCCAGAAGCCAGCGGCAGGAATCAGGTGAGCTTCAGGTGACGATGTAACAGACATGAACAGAAAGGTGGTAGGTTTAAGACTGTTGGTCCAACAAAACAAAGACATTTGAAGACTTCGTCTAGGACTCCAACGATGAATCTACTCAGTGTTTGATAGTGAAAATGAAAATATAGCCTCATTTTAAAGCAGCCTGTTTTCCTGACTTTGACCAATGCTAACCTTGTGAAACCAAATCAATGCAAATGAGGCCTAAATTAGCTTTCTAGCTAGCTGAATCGACTTAATTACAGATTATGTTTTTTTTTCTCAAACTGCCAGTAAAATGTTTGCAGCTATTGTCCCACCAGTTTGTAGTTCATAATCTCTGAATCAGAAATAAAACTCAGAGGCTAATGTGACTCACGCAACCTCCAAGAGTGAAGCCAGTGAGGAAATGCCTCCACCCTCTCCTGGCACTTCTGGCAGCAGAAAAACAAGATGGCAACGGCCAATAAACCAGTATGGTGATGGCCAAAAAACCAGGATAGTGGCGGCCAAAACCCAAAATGCAGATGTCCAAAGAGTCCAATTTGGCTACAGCCAATAACAAAGATGGCGACGTCCAAAAAGTCCAAGATGGTGATGGCCAAAAAAACAAAACAGGGATAGGAACATTTCCAAATCAAGATGGCGAAGAAGTCTACGGCCCAAAAAAACAAAATGGCTAGAGCCTAAAACCAAGATGGTAACGGAAAACAAGTCCAAGTTGGTGATGGCCAATAAACCAACATGGCGACGTCCAAAAAGTCCAAGTTGGCAACAGCCAAAATGCTGAAGTTGAGGCTTTAAAATCAAAATTCAACAAAGCAGTGGGTGACGTCACAGTGACTACGTCCACCTCTTACATACAGTCTGTGGTTCTTTGCTTGTAAATAATTACTTGCAAACAAATGAAAACTGATTTTGAAGGTTGAATCGTTGATGTTTCAGGCATCCTCTACTCTCCTGTGAACGTTCAGCAGTGAGTGAGGTAAGAACTATGTCTTCTGATATTGTACATACTTGTACATACGACCCTACATGGCATCATTCACCCGTTCATACTCTGATGACAAGGGCTACCACGCAAGGAGCCACCTGCCCATCAGGACTCCAACTAATCATCCATATCCCTTCACACCCCTCAGGCACAGCTGGCAGGAGCAATTTGGGTTGAAGTGTCTCGCCCAAGGACACGTCGACATGGCCTAGCGGAGCCGGGGATCGAACCGCCGAACCTCTGATTGAAGGACGACCCTGCTCATCCCTCATGTTCCCCTTTAGGATGCATTACAGTAACTTTTATTGATCCTCTTGCTTTACATCTAGCGCCATCATCAGGTCAACATGTTAATGTGTCCAACACTTTATGTTTATGACCAAAGTACCTGCAGTGACTGGACTCTGTGTGCACCACTGTAGGCTGTTTTTAACTGAGTGTAGCTGCGAACAGCAGCAGGTATCGTTGATCACACAGTCTGTTCTTATTGTCTTCATAAAGAGCTGCAAGGACGACGTCCTTTTTCTAGTCATCCCTGGTTCCCTCCACAAACAGCCAATGGGATTCTTTTAATTGAATCATGAAAAATAAATGTGTCAAACAAACGTTTATGATTCTTACAGGTTTTAAACGCTGGCGTTAAACACAGACCTGATGTCTGACAACTAAGCAAACTTCAGACGAGGAACAGGAAGTGAAGAAGAGCTGAGTCATTTCGGGGTTTCAGGACTCATTCCTGCATCTCTGTTTTGAGGGTTTAGCTGCTGTGTTGGTGTCTTTCCTGCAGCAGAGGGAGCCACAGATGGACTGATCTGTTGGTGGTTCTCTCTCCTGTCCACATACTCCACCATTGTTCTGGCTCTGGTGTTGGCCTCTTCGTTGAATGAAGGGAAACTTTAACGCTACAGCAGACAATGATTTGTCCATGGATGGATTACAGAACAGGCCTGTCGGGCTCCGGCTGTGGGGCCCACAGGGGTCAGCCACCCCCCCCCCCCCCCAGCTAGAGCCTTCTATCAACATTTCCCTTTGGAAAGTGAAACGCTTCAGTCAAAACGTCTATTATCTGAGCGCTGAGCTAAACGTGTTGCTGTTGTCAATGAGAGATCCAGAAACAGTAGTGCGTACAGCAGTATGTACTTTATACTATATACAAGAGGGAAACATAACTTTGTGTTTCAGAGGGACTAAGTACACTGAGTATTCTTTAAGTTACTGAGGACCTATTTCATTATTACACAGTACACTAACATTATTACTTGCTGCCCAATCGACAGGTAAAGATGTCGGCATTTTTCTTTTTCCAATGCTGAGATCCAACGACAAAGAATGTCATGTTGTTCTGAGTGTAAAGCCCTCTGAGGCACAACATACAAAACACGTTGATGTTACACTTGATACACAGCGTTCTTAAACTTCTAATGAAAGTTATAAAGGCCAATAATAGCGGTTCCATTGTTTGGTTCCTTTGTTCCATTTTGTTGTTCAGTTACATTGTTGAGTTACATTTTTCTGTAACATTGTTCCTTTATGCTTTATACGTTTCGTTTTATACATTACATTGTTACCTTTTGTTGTTCCATCACGTTGTTCCATTCTGTTGTTCCGTTCTGTTGTTCCATTGTTACATTATGCTGTTCTGTTACTCTGTTCTGTTGTTCCATTGTTAAGTTGTTCCGTTATGTTGTTCAGTTGCGCTGCTCCGTTCCATAGTTACATTGTTACGTTGCATACTTCTGTAATGTTGTTCCTTTATGTTATATAAGTTGCGTTTTAAACTTTGCATTTTATATGTTCTATGTCGTTGTTCCGTGTCGTTGTTCCGTGTCATTGTTCCGTTCCGTTGCTCCGTTCCGTTGCTCCGTTCCATGTTGTTGTTCCGTGTTGTTGTTCCGTGTCGTTGTTCCGTGTCGTTGTTCCGTTCTGTTGCTCCGTTCCGTGTTGTTGTTCGGTGTTGTTGTTCCGTGTCGTTGTTCTGTGTCGTTGTTCCGTTCCGTTGCTCCCTTCCGTGTTGTTGTTCCGTGTCGTTGTTCCGTTCCGTTGCTCCGTTCCGTGTCGTTGTTCCGTTCCGTTGCTCCGTTCCGTGTCGTTGTTCCGTTCTGTTGTTCCATGTCGTTGTTCCGTGTCGTTGTTCCATCATGTTTTTGTTGCTATATTTGAACATACTCAAGGAGTTGTGTTGCCTGACCCTAACCAATCGTTTCCCAACGTTAACCATGTGGCATTGTGAGTTTCTACAGCCGTGATTCGAGGTCGACATGAAACGTATTCATGAAACGTATTTTGGGTTCAGAAACGTCGACGTGTCCCGTGGGTTTGGATCTGAAGACTGGTTTGTAAACTTGACAAGAAAAACTGAGAAAAGAAGTTTTTTTGTTTTAAAGGACCATATTGTTATCATATTATATAATAACAAAAATATGAATAGTACAATATGTAATACCTGATATGGAGGGAATGTTGAGTGTACTTTTGGCAGTGCAGTTCACTGACCACACCAGTAGACGCTCATGAACACGGTACTTTGGACATGTTGGAGGTTCAGGTCACAGGTCATGTCAAAGATGGCAGTATGTGGACGTTTGCCTGAGAGGCCTCACTCTGGACAGAAAGACAGCGTTTCTCTGAACTGAAGCTCCTTTGTGTTCCTCAGATGATCCGGAGCAACAATAACCAAAAGCCTCTGTGGTTTGGTGACAGCCGCCATGTGGTGCCGCTGAGGCTTTCACTGCGGCTCGCTAACCCGTACCTGACACTGAAACTACAACCTGAACACCACGAGTAAGGGGAAGTATTCAGGTCCTTTACTGCAGTAAAAGTACTAATACCACACTGTGAAAATACTCCACTACTAGTACAAATCCTGCATCCAAAACCTTAATGAAGTAAAAGTCTGTAAATGTAGTGAAAGGACAGGAAGGGGATGAAAAACTGTCATTTGGAGAACAAGAACTAGATGAACAAGATGAAGGGTAGTAAGTGTAAAGTAGTAGAAACATGGAAATACTCAAGTAAAGTACTTGAATGTGTACTTCAGTGCGGTACTTGAGTAAATGTACCGCTGATTTTAAAATTCTTCTGCTGAGTTTTATCTGAAGGCTCAACTTCGAGTTTTAGTTCAGAAACTGCTGCAGGTTTCACTTCCTGTGCGTGTGTGTGTGTGTGTGTGCGTGTGTGTGTGTGTGTGTGTGTGTGTCACCACTTTGTGGCCACAGGATGTTGTTGGAGGTGTGAAGTGCTGCTCTCCGTCAGCCTGCATGCTCTCTACGTTTCAGGAGAGCTCTACGTTTATGACCTTCAGATTTGTCATAAGAACATAGATGAGTTGGATAGAGTTCAGTGACTACGACTCCCATGAGGCCTTGCTGTTCTCTCCTCCAGTTCAGTCAGTAAATTATTCACCAGAGCAGTTTTAGTGAAACATTCAGAATCATCCAGCTGCTCAGAACCGTGACTCCTCGTATTTCAGCAGATCATCTTTAATAAACACATATTTAATCAGAAACACTGATAAACAATCAAACAATCAAACTTCCATTTATTCTGCGACTAACAAACATTTCTCTGTCTGTATCCTTTAAAAACAAATGATATCAATGTGAGTAACGACGTCATTTCAAAACCTACAATCACTTATCTTCTCCTTCTCCTCCTTCTCCTTCTTCTCCTTCTTCTTCTTCAACCATGAGCTCAGTCACATGTACAGTATGTCTGATTCATCCTCTGGGGAACATGAACGATGAACCACGTTTCATCTCAATCCATCCAGTAATAATAATAGTCAAAATGTGAGCGTGTTCAGTGTGTGTTCAGTGTGTATTAGTTGTGTGTTTAGTGTGTATTAAGTGTGTATTAGTTGTGTGTTTATTGTGTATTAGTTGTGTATTAATCGTGTATTAGTTGTGTATTAAGAGAACATTTGTGTGTTTAGTTGTGTATTAGTCGTGTGTTTAGAGAACATTTGTGTGTTTAGTGTGTATTTAACGTGTATTAGTTGTGTATTAAGAGAACATTTGTGTGTTTAGTGTGTATTTAACGTGTATTTAACGTGTATTAGTTGTGTATTAAGAGAACATTCGTGTGTTTGGGTCTCTGGAAGCTTTCAGTGCTGCAGTGTTTCCTGACAGAGACCACGCCTCCTCAGAGCTGTCATCACTCACACATTCCACCAAAATAAAACCAGGAGACACCGGATGTGTGCTTCAAAATAAAGGCACCAAAACACAACAACAAAAACAAGACAGCGTCGGTCTGTGAAACTGCGTTGTTAATGTAAAAACGTATTAAAATTTATTTTTTAAATATATACAGTATATTCCTATATGTGTAAGAAACACATATATATATATAAACTGTATATTCATAATATTTTATCATTTCATTTGCATATCAATAATAATGATAATGTTGATAATAAAAATATTAATTAACTTTATTTGTACAGAACTTTTAAATATAATAAAATAAATACTGGCTATATATATTATAATGAAACACAAATACTCAGAAAAATACGACAACAAAAATATTACATTCTTACATTTCATCATTCCCCCCACCATTCAAATACACACGATGTACACAAAGATGTACTTGAACCTGTCAGATTGACAGTGTTGTATCTGAAATGATCTCTACAGGCTTCTTGTCTGAGATCAATAGAGTTTTATTTTGAAAGTGTGAATCTGAAGCTGATTCATGAAAAGTTTCATGTTTATGATTTTTAATCTGATAACATGAACTATAGAAACGTTTAACAGGCTTTAAAACATGTAAGTAAATACATGTCGTAAAAGCTGGATTTGAGAATATTAAAGGACATGAAGATAAAGCACTGAAAGGAGTTGAAGTGGTAGTTAAAGAAAGGAAGCGTTCATTGTGAGTCAAACTGTGTTTGCTCTCAAATAATTCTGCATTATTTGACACCGTCAAGTTAAATAAAATGATGACTATAATACATTCCAGATGACATGAATGCAGCAGTGATCTGGTGGTAAAGAAACATGAATTGTTACAGTATTTTCAAAATACAATAATAACGTTGCAGCTGAAATAACAAAAAAAATATTTTCCTCACATAAATCTGATGTTTTATTTTCGAGATTTTCACCTAAAAGTGCAATACTGTTTATTATTATTATTATTATCATTATTAATAATGTTTTTTTATAATTATATATGTATATATTTTATTTCCGAATGAAGTTTTGGAAGAAATCTAGTAAGTGTAGTACTTTATTTATTTTTATATACTTTAAATGTATCATTTAATTGATTAGACAACGTTTTGAGATCGTCTTTTATTGTGAAATCGCATGCCGGAAGTGGCCGTGTTTCTCCGGTTCTCTTGACACGGGTGTAACGCACCGACAGACGGGCTGTTCCCACTTCTGCTGCAGTTTTTTGTAACTCGTGTAAATATACTGAAATACTCCCGAGCTGTTCACCGGAGCCGTCTACCGTTAAAACATGTCGCACACCGTCATCACGACCACGACCACGACGACCAGGACGTCCGGTGACGGAGTCCTGAACCTGGGCTACACCCGGACCATCCCGGGACTGCTGAAGATCGGGCAGATGGTGAGAAACCCGTTTACCGGACGTTACCGGACTGTGTTCACACCGACTCTACCGGGAGGTCGGAGCTCACGTTCACCGTTAAACCCACGGTTATTAGGAGTCTGGTGGTTATTCATGTTTACATTCAACCACGTGACACACTGACGTAAAAAACGGTACTGCTGTGCAGCGGTGGAAAGTAACGAAGTACAACTACTCAAGTACAAAACTTACTATTAGACAATTATATATATGTACATGTGAATATATGTATTTATATATATATGTATATAAATACATATACTACATATATATACACATACATACACATATATATATATATATATGTGTGTGTGTGTGTTTTAAATGCTGCATTCCAGATAATGTAACTATATAAATATATATTTATAAAAAATATATATTTATATATACATATATATTTATATATAAATATATATTTATAGATAAAAAATAATATATATATATATATATAAATACAATGTATATATATAAAAAACGACAAAAAATATGATATGACTTACCTTATATATTTATATATGTATTTATATACATATATGTAAGGTAAGTATATATATATATATATAAATATTTATATATATTTATTTATATATATATATATTTATATATATAAAGATAATGCAACTATATAACTATATAAATATATATATTTACATTACATATATTTATATATATATATATATATATAAAGATAAAGTAACTATATAAATATATATATATTTATATAGTTACTTTACTCACATGAAGCATTGTATCCACATTACTGTTCATGATTTATTGTTTTTAAATCTCTATAAATATTTAGTGAAAGCACCAATATTCAACCTACAATACTGTTGCAGTATATTGATGTATAATATAACATATATATATATATAATATAATATATATATATATAGTATATTGATTTATCGTCGATATTGTGATTTACTGCGCGTCACACAGCCCATAAATAAACATAAATCAAAGCTTTAATGAGCCATAATAACATCCCATAATATTATCGTGAATCTATGTGACCCTCCTAAATACGAGACGCGTCCTAACGTTCACAATATTGATATTCATGAGTACCCTGACGTCTGTCTTCAGAGACACGTCCTCAGTGTGTGTTACTGTCTCTGACGTCTGTCTTCAGAGACACGTCCTCAGTGTGTGTTACTGTCTCTGACGTCTGTCTTCAGAGACACGTCCTCAGTGTGTGTTACTGTCTCTGACGTCTGTTTTCAGAGACACGTCCTCAGTGTGTGTTACTGTCTCTGACGTCTGTCTTCAGAGACACGTCCTCAGTGTGTGTTGCTGTCCCCAGCAGGTTGAATGCTTTCAGAGTGTCAGAAGGTGTGGAACATGACGTCTTGTCTCCTCTCAGATCGCTCTGCTCGTGGCCTTCCTCTGCGTCCGCTGTGCTCACGGTTGGCCCAGCTGGGCGGCGTTCCAATACTTCGAGGTGGTGACGCTGTGGTTCCTCGTCGCCTTCCTCATCTTCTTCCTCATGCACCTCTTCAGGCTGCAGGCCAAGATGCCGTGCATCAACTGGCCGCTGACGGTGAGCAGGAATATAAACACAGCGACGCTCTTCATGAAACCGTCTGCATGTTGATCTCCTGCTGTACCTGAACAGGACTTCTCTTTAGGGTTGATCAGGAAGGAAGGAAGTATCACTTTGAGGGTATATATCGACTCAGATGAACTTCACACGTACACACAGAGATGATTCTGGTGTGGGTCTGGGCGCGTACTCTGCCTCCGATTGGATGTACCCTTCCAGGCGTCGCTAACCGTTAGCTTAGCTATGATGCTAACCGGCGCTATGAACGAGACCGGCCCGGGAGCAGAGTTCTCCTTCCCGTAGACCGGGAACGGCCTTTTATTATGCCTTTTGAACACATTTATGTCTCAACACTTTTTTTAATCATAAAGATAAATATTGTGTTATTGTTATTATATATCCGAGTCTTTTATAAAACCCTCGTCTGCTGTTTCAGGAGTTCTTTCATTACTCCGTCGGGACCGTCCTCATCGTCATCGCCTCCATCGTCGCTGCAGTGAAGAGCGGAGGAGTTTCAGCGCTGGTGGCCGGATCGGTACGTTAAAAAGACTCACGACGAGGGAAACCTGCATTCCCTCTGGTGTCCACCAGGGGGCGACTCCTCTGGTGTATAAATATGTCCAAATATGGTCACCTCCCTTCATTTGTTACAAACTAAACAACAAAGAAGGGTGAAGTCACGACGCCTACGTCTTCTTCTTATGAACACTTTATTTTAAGACTTCTCTCACAACAAGGAATGAAATAAGAAACTTTACTTCAGTGTCCTTCCTTCCTTTCGCCCTTCCTTCCAATTTTCCCTCCTTTCCTTCCTTCTTCCATCCTTCCTTATCTCCATCCTTTGTTCTTTACTTCCCTTGATCCTTTTTTCCATCCTTCTATCCTACCTCGTCTCCTCTATTCTTCCCTCCTCCCTTTCTTCCTTCCATCTTTCCTTTCTCCGTTCCAATTTTCCATCCTTCCTTCCTCCCTTCCATTCTTCCCTCCATCTTTTATTCTTCCTTTCCCTCCCTCCTTCTTTCCTTCCTTCCCTCCCTCCATCCTTCATTTATTTCTCCCTTCCTTCTCTCCATCCTCCATTCATTCCTTCCTTCCCTCCTTAACTCCTCCCTCCCTTCCATCATTCTATCCTTCTTCCATCTCCTCATTCTTGCCTCCATCCTTAATTCTTCCTTCCCTCCTTCTTTCCTTCCCTCCCTTCATCCTTCATTTGTTTCTCCCTTCCTTCTCTCCATCCACCTTTCATTCTTTCCTTCCCGCACAACTCCTCCCTCTTTTCCCTCCTTCCCTTGCCACTCCTTTCCTTCTCTCCATCCTCCCTTCCTTCCCTCTCTCCATCTTCCATTCCTCCTTTCCCTCCATTCATTCCTCCTTCCCTTCCCTCCTCCCCTTGCCCCTCCCTTTCTTCCCTCCATCTTTTATTTCTTCTTTACCTCCCTCCTCCATTCATTCCTCCCTCCCCTCCTTCCCTCCTCTCCTCGCCCCTCCCTTCCTTCCCTCAGTCTAAAGTGGACGGTGACGTTCATGCTAGCATGCTAGCATGCTAACCTGTTGTGTGTCTGCAGGTGTTTGGCTTCATAGCGACGTTCCTGATGGCCGTTAGTTTGTGGACGTCTTACAGTGTGACCTGTGGCTCCCATCAGACCGGTACGTCTGCTCTTATCAATGTATATTTTATTATATTTTATATTTAATGTGTTGACTCTGTTGGTTTCAGTGAGGAATGCTATCAATGCTAACGCTAATCAACAGCAGAACATCAGATTATCTGTGTTTCATAACAGGAAGTGATCATCAGTCATGCGATTCACATGATGGAGACTTTTACTGCAGTGAAGAGAAGGAGACTTTAGTGTCTCCTTCTCTTCTCAATCTTCCCTTCATCACTTTTTCCTTTGTGATGTTTTTCCTCCCTCCATTCCTCTTATCTCCTGCACCCTTCAACCCTTCCTATCTGCCACCCTTCTCTCTTTCTTCCTACCTTGTATCTTTTCTTCCTCTATCACTCCTTCCTCTTTCCTTTCTATTTCTTACCTTCTACCCATCCCTCCCTCCCTTCTTGCCCTCCCTCTTCCCTTCTTTTTTCCTGCCATTCTTCCCTCCATCCTCCTTACATCTTTCTATTCTCCGTTCTTCATTTCTCCTTTCCTCCTTCCATCCTTCATTCCCTCCTCTCTCTCTTCCATCCTTCCCTCATCCCTTACATTCTTCCTTCTCTCCATCCTCCCATCCTCCCTTCCCTCCAGGTGCAGTAGTGTAAGAAGTGATCCTTCATGAAGGAGCCAGTTGTGCTGTGACGGCAGTTTGCTGTGTCCTGGTTTCTGCCTAGCAACCACCTGGATAATCAACCTGATTGGATTAGAACTCATTCTACAGAGGTAATGCAACAGCTGATCCAGGACCAGCTGTTGCTTTACAGTAAACAATAGTTATTACTCCAGAAAACATTAACTTTCCTCTCAGACTTCTAAAGTCACATTTAAACCATCAATGTATCAACAGATGATGTTTTTAATTTTCCTGCTTGTCAAGTATTTAGAGAAGCTATTTTAGACAAGTTGAAGCAGCGTGAGCTCTAAAAGAACAGCGCCCTCTTCCTGTTGTGTGCCATAAAAAAACTAAAAACAATCAAGAAGATTTTCTCGCCAAAATGAGCCGCAGTCGCGCGTCACCTCTTCTTCGGTGGTTTACAGTAACTAGCTTGATTTGCTCGATTCCTGATCAAATGTTTCATCCATTCCAACTTTTTTTATTCTACTTTTTAAATTCCTAAAGCTAATCGCAGTCTGGACCACGAACGCATTAATCTCTTTTTTAATAAAATCCCTTTTCTTAAATGCCCACCAATGACATGATGCACAGTAAAGCCCCGTTAGCCTGCTATGCTAAGCACACAAAACTGATCATTATTCTAGTGTGCTAACAAACATTAACAAGCCAATGTTTTCACAGGAAATAACGTGCATGCTAATGACATAACTCAGGGGCTAATGTGTGCTAAAAACTATAAAACCAGTAGCATGCTAACGGATTCTGTGAATTGAAACAAAAGTCAACATTAGCATGCTAACAATGCAAACAAACGCAAAAATCAAGGACAAATCTGTCTATAATCATATGATAAATGTGGTCATGATATATATTTTTCCTATTGTCAACAAATGTGCAGAACCAAACCAACAATTAATTAATCTGCTTACAGGTTTATACCAAAATACTCACTAGAGTACTAAATATGGATTAATCCACTGCTGAAAATAGTCCCCAATAAAAAATGTGCTATTTGTCTGATTTAAAAACTCTAGCTGTTTTTGGAAATAACTGATAGAACTATTTGTGTTTTTAAAGATTTACGTCTTCTGTAGGAACCAATGGGCTTTGAGCTGAGACAGGAAGTCAAGATTTTAATCTGCACATAAGATTTGTTGACAATAAAAAACAAAAAACACCAACAATATCCTTCAAACAGACTGTTTTTAAAAATAAAGTGCACCATTGATTTGAGATGTTAATGGTAACATTGTATTCTTTATCTGGGTGTGAAGCTTCACATTAACTTCCACTAAATCACTCAGCAGTCATGAGTTCATTATCAAAGGACGCCATCTATTACAGTTTCACTACAACATGCGGTCCCGTGTTTCTCACAGACGGGACATTCACGACTGTCCTTGGTGCTTTAAAAAAAAAAAAAAAAAAAACGAACAAAAAACTGTTAAATGTTGAATTTAAATTCAATCTGAATTTTCAGAAAGCACATCAGCAGCAGTTAGAATTGATGCCAAAAAAAGACTTCAACTAATAATGTGGTTATGATTTCTATGGAGCCTGTCGGGGGCCAAATGGTAAAAACAAATTGCTGGAAATCTGTTTGCACAGATTAATACATTTAACGCACATATTAATTAAACACAGGAACAGATTGATAAAGTTTATCAAAAAATATATACATATTTATAAAGAAAACATGGATTTTGTATAGATTGGTACGTACACATGGATTAATGATTTATCAAACACACATAGTTTAATAAATTGTATGTATTTATTGATAAAACGTCCACAACGGTAAATACATGATTATGTACGGATTGATAAAATGGATTAAAAATGTACACACAGATCAATAAAACATTGCGCAGATTAATTATATACAACATAAAGATAAAGATAAGATTAAGACATGGCTACGGATTAATAAAACCAACACACCGATTAGTAAATGTACAAATGGATTAATAAACCGTGATAAAATAATAAAATATACGTGTGGAACAGTTATAGATGAATTTAAACACATATGTGAGTCATTTAATTGTACGTAGGCCTACAGATTAATCAGAAATCTGCACAGATAATATGAAAAATACTGAAGTATGCATCTGGCACTCAGATTGAATGGCAACACTATCATTGATTTGGAAAAGCTTTATTTGTCATACCAGTTGAATGAAAGCACAATAACTAATAACTGGCGTCAGAAAAATAGTGAAAAACTTTAAATATCCAGCGTAGAAAACAATTAAGAGTCACTTTGACTGTTAAAGCACAAAATATCTCACTTTATCCTCACACGTTGACTTTGATTTATCGATCTGTGCTCTTTATTTGGTGAGCGTTAACACTTTATTAATCTATGTGCACAGATTTCCTCATCGTATGGTCCTCCAGCTCCGTAGATTTGTGACCAATCAGAGTATCTGAACACAAATGGTTCAAAGTAGTGGATTAAAATGCAGTTTGTCTTTTAGTTCTACAAACATTCCTGATGGACTGAACTTTTGATCGCTAAGTGACGAAGCGCACTGCTGCAGACATTAAAATGATGTTCTAACCGTGTTACGTAACCTATAGCTAGCAGGTTAGCTATAGCTAGTTGGCTAACGAAAGTTTAGCTAACTAGTTCACTTCAAATTAAGAGGGAAGTTTCATCGATTGAAGATCGATAGAAAGGACTGATCAGGTCTTAATATGCTATCCAAGCAACAACTTTGAAACACTGAAATATGTGTTTAAAATGATTTTGCTAATATTAATTCTGTGCTAGCATTAGCTAACAAGCTAATTCTAGTCTAACATTGTTGATAATATCAACGCAGGCTTGTTTGTTAGCCACGATAACTATTTTTACTTCATTTTCTTTTAAACGGAATTACCAGTAAGTCAGCAACTACTCATTTTAACATTTATCTAGTTCAGGATGTTAGATGACCCACAAACATATTGAACTGTTAATTAGACTTCTTTCATGCTCTTAATGTTCACCAGTTAAAAGGAAACGTTGTGGTTTAACTCAACCAATCAAATTATTTCTGCAGCTGCAGCGGTTCTACCTCTGGACTAATGTTTGTAGAATTAAAAAATCATGTTTAAATTAAATCGAGCGCGGCCTGTGATCGAGTGGGGAAACCTTCCTGCCATTTCTTCAAACAAAAAAACTCTGGATGATGTGAAGCTGAACTCTGCTTTCACGTCAGAGACGTTCAACCCTCAGATTACTGCCTTACTGTTGATCAGATGCCAAAAAAAATCTTAATGCGATGCTTTCGGATTTTTACACTGAATGTGTTACGTTTCCTCTGAAGCAGCTCCGAGTGAAGAATTGAAGGATTCTTGTCTAATCTAATTACAATCGAATGTTTCACTCTGACTATAAACCGTGTGGAAGTTTAGGCTTACGGGACAAAAATTACAATGCGTTTAAACACAGATTATTGTCTTACTTCTGGTGCGTCTCTTAAAGCCCTACGCACTGTGTGATAACGCCGATATAACAGTTTCACACTGTGAGCTACGTGGAATAAGATCTAAGTTGTAGCACGTCAGATGAAAGTAGAACAAAAAAATGCTGAATATAAATTAAATAATTAAAATAAATTATCGAAACCCTAAACTATGCTGTATAATTCATGCTGTTCATTTGCTGCTGACAGTGATAAGCTTAAGTTACTGGAAATCAGTTTCACAACGTTAGCATTTTACAACGTTAGCAGTAAGACTTACTTTTTATTATTTTTTTAAACGTCTTCAATCAATGATGCTTAATCCAAAAATGTTTCCATGGATTATTCTTAGGATAGTTTGATTCAACAGAAATACGTGAAATGATCACGGCCTCTTAACAGCGCATTTAATGGTGATAGCACGTCCGTGTTAAAACTAGAGAAACAATTTAGTACCGACAAAAGTAAGTTTTTAGGGTTTAGGCAACAAAACTACTTGGTTAGGGTTAGGAAAGAAAAGCTCATGGTTTTGGGTTAAAATAGTTACATTTGTTCATTTGTAGCCCACTAAATTAAAAATAACTCAAAAGTTGACTGTTGGTTTTTACGCGGGACACAAACACCGGTGAAAGTCCCGTGTTTTGACTCATTTGTCCACACTGACCTCCTCCCTACTCGGACTTCAATTGAACCAGAAAAAATAATATTGTCGACCACGACAAAAGAATCCAAATTGACCTCCCATTGGTTTTGTTTCCACGGTGCCGGCACAGAATTTTAACACAGTACTTGTGCTTGGTGATAATTCAGTGTGATAATTTATAGTTTTACATTGGAATCATACATCGAGATATCGCGATGCACAATGACCTGGATAATTAATTAATAATTGACAATAAGCACATTCTAACTCAATATTCTCAGAAAATCATATTATTTTTCACTTGATAAGTATTTTAATTCACACAGAATTAAACAAATACATCTATGTGATTATTTCATATCTACCAGAAAAGATGCTACATCTTGATTTGTATATAATATTACGAGAAACCTCCACTTGATACGGTGTTAAGAGGTTTCGTGGTTTCGTGATTGTCCGTTCGGCGCGGCTCGCTAACTTACTATATTTAGCGTAATGAAGAGAAATATTAGAAACTTGCGCTACTAAATTAGACTGAACATAGTTTGGAAGCGGTCGGGTCTTGTTTACCAGGTTTCGTGTGGACCCGTGAAAGCTCACAGCAGCAGTCCTGAATATCTCAAACCGGCGGCTGACGTTGGTGGACGTGTCTCACAGTGTGATCCGAGAAACACCATTTTTGGATTAAGAGCCAAAGATTCCAACACGTCTTCTCTTTGATTGTCAGCTTTTATCACACAGTGTATACGGCTCTTTCACATCTTATTATAGTCACAACTCATCAAAAACTCTTTTCCTACAAAGTTGCTGCATTTTTTTTTTTTACTTTTTGTGATGGTCCAAGATGTTTCACATTATGCTGTTTGTATTTGCTGCTTCACTGTACTGTATTTTATTTTTGGTGTGGACCAGTTTGACATATGAAGGTTTTATTTCATTATAGATGCACTGATAAAAACATCTGCTGATAATTAAATGATCAAATCTAATGTAAATGTAAATTTGGGAATTTGTTAAGTATTACTGGACAAAAATAATCTTTTATCTTTAGTCAGCGTGCTTTGATTTGTTTGAAGATAAATTTTGATATTTGATATACCGAGTTTTTCCATCAATATCTGCCCTGCATACAGTATCGGTATCGAATTTGGGTCATTTTTTTTATTGGTGCATCCATTATTGTTTGACCCTGAAGTTGGGTTTTATATTGCTGCCTGGACGGTTTTAGTGTGGAACCAGAGTGAATTTGTCCGTCAGTCAGTCGGAGTTTGATCAAAGATTCATTCTGACTTCAGGCCGAAAAAAACAAACCAGACTGTTTACATTATTTATTTTGCCGTGGATGTATTTTCTTATTCTCACCGTTGCAAAGTGACCTGATGTACGACTGTTTGTCCACTTGGTAGATACAGTAGGACGGTAACTGGTCTGTGGTTTGATGGCTAATAAATATTGATCCAGTCCTGTCATGAGACACATTATGATCAGTGAAGGACATTTCACGGAAATCTGCTCAGAGACTTTTCAGATAGATTAAAAGTAACAAAGAGAGACAAAGGTCACCTCCGTTAAAACGCAAACCTTCGCAAACCGAAGGCGACGTAGGATTTCTGTCTTGATTCCATCTGGTTTGTATTGACTTTATTAGAACAGACATTTGTATGTTTCAGGGTTAATATAACATTTAAACCCTTAAAAATCAAACCTCAAGGTCCATTCAGTTGCTGTTCTGGACCTTTCAATTGGATCAAACAATCTTCCGATCTTTTCTGAAGACTGTGACGACTTCTGGTCCGTTGCTTGAACATCAAGTTTCAAAGTTCATGCTTGACCTTCAAAACAGCCGTTGAGGAAACAGTTTGAATGGATAAAAGAATCTATCTGCTTAGAGAGATCCTGGTTTAAGGTCTAGACTGAACTTTGAAGCTCAACTTTGGGCACAAAAATACAACAAAACAAAATCACTAAAAAGCTCTCATTAAAGTCAATAAGTGCCACGTGGAACCAAGATTGATTTTATACACAGTAGTCTGTGTTGATTATAACCTTCTTTGTATATCATGTTTTTTTGTACTTTACACCCATCTAGCATCATTTTTAACACCTTAAAAATAACATTGTGTGCCAGCGATGGTGCAGATGATCTACAACCTCCCAGTGAGTTTGTATTTTCAACATTTTACCCACAATGGATTGTACAAACCTCAAAGTGACTGAAATGTCAGAGTTCTGTGAGATGTCCATTCACGATTCTGGATCAACGCTACTAGCTAATGAGCTAAAACATTTTAAAAAAACGCCAGTATCATCCTGAAAACAGGTGGACTCAGACGCCCTGATAGTTCAGATTATTTAGTTTTTCCTCCAAAGTGCCTTAATGTTCTGTTGACGTATAGATCGGCCTACAGATTAATCTGCTATTTGCAAGCTAAATGGGTCGACTTGGTTTCAGTGAGTAAAATGAACTGAAGACAATGGAACCACATTTAAAATGGCGAGGTGTGTCTTAAGGTTTGTGCTCACGAGGTGGAGAAATGAAGTGCTTTTATTGTGTTTTAGTCCACAGTAGTATTATTATAAGTCACATCATAAAGAGCTCACATTGACTTGTTGTTGTTTTTCTACATTTTTTTAAAAAGTGTGTTTAAACTACAAGTTGTGATTTGTTGCATGTTGTAAATTAAAAGCTCATTGCACCATTCCTGTCTCTAATTTCAAGTTTGTACTGAATGTGACCAAATGGGTTTATGTTGATTCGGTCATAAAACAACATACATATCCAAATATACTCAAAAACTGGGCGAAATAAATAACACAATCCGGCACAAGACAGAAAGTATAAATAGAATAAAACAAACTATAAGTAGAATGTAACACAAGTCACCAAAAATGTAACAATAAAGACTTTTACGTCTACATTTAGGTGTTTATTATCTCAGATATTACACTTTAGTGTACATTTTCATCTTAATTTGATCTTCCTTTTTCCTTTAATATAAAAGTTAATAAAACTATCACTTATCTTGAGTAAAGCTGCAGTTAAAATAAATCCAAAATAACTTTAGACCAATTTTCACTAACTATAAAATCAGAAATATGTTACTGTGGTTTGGCTTTGCTTCATAGCTCCAAATATAATTCCAAATATAATAGATTTAGTCTTTACTAAATGTAGTTTTTTTTAGTGTAATATTGAACTTGCTAACAAAGCTTAATCGTCAGCGTACAGGAACAACTCCCAATTTGTAATATTTACATATAAGTAGAAAGAACAAGGGTCCAAAGATTGAACCCTGTGGAGCTCCACATGTGACGTAACATTTCTATCTCCAAACTAAATATTGAGGTCTTAAAAACGGTATAAAGGACGTCTCTTTTACAACAGATGAATGAAGTTGTTCCTTCTGCATTTACCATCACTGATGTTTGAACCAAACAGAAAGAATGAAGCAACGTGTTTCATAACTTAAATGGATTCATCAGGGAATTCAAATCTTAAAAAGTCTTTCAATTTATTTAATTTTATTTGAAATTGGATGTTCAGTATGTCTTTAATGTATTACATTTAATGACAGTAAGGTATTTAATTTGATCATAGGAAGCTGAAATTAATTTATACCCTGTCTATTTTGTGGTCACTTTTTACATTTGGTTAAACTCACAAGATTTTGAGTTGTTTTAACACCAAATTCCAAACTTTTTACAGCTACTTTCCATGAGACTAGAGTACACTCCGATACTGACTCCAGGTTTGAATATGCAGTATTTCTCTCAGTGTTCCAGTTTGTTGGACTCACACAGAAGTACTCTGTGATTATTTACAGTCGCGGTCACAAGAACATACATTATCGCAGCTGATGGAAACAAACATCACCACTCTCCTTGTGTTTACAGTCAGTGTTGATGTGCAGAGACAAATATAGACTTCACTCAGAGAGGACGGTCTTAATGGGACACTTACTTGTGTGTGTAATACACTGCATGTTCATACAAATCAATTTAAACGCAAAAACACTGCAAATAGCATATCTAAAAATGAAAAAATCACAAAGAAATCAGTAAATACATGGTAGAGATGAGAAGGAATTGTTGCGATAACTGTTTAAATCACACAATATATTAGCAATGTGATGCTAAAAGGAGACATTTTGTCACTCAAGATTTTGTATAAATTTCATGAAAAATAGGCCCATTGATCTCGTTTTGAAGTTATAAAAATAATAAATGCCTCAAAATGATCAATTAAGTTCCTCAAAGTTTTAAAAAATTGTCTTTTGGTTATTTGTTATATTGCTCTAATATAATTTGTTACTGTTTACTGATGATGTAGAAGTATTAAATAAATCACAAGTTTCAGGGGTGAGACTTTGATAAAAGTAAATGTTCACTGTTGAGACTACTGTGACACACACACACACACACACACACACTGCAGAGAGAGTGTGTGTGTGTGTGTGTGTGTGTGTGTGGCTGAAGGAGGGGAGTGCATGATGGGAAGTATGAGTCATGGCTGCCTCTCGAGGCCGCTTCATTTCCTGAACTCAGCAGCTGCTCTGCTGCTCCCACATCAACAGAACCTTCTAATATGAACTTGATATGATACGAATGTTTGTACAGATATTAGATCATATATATTTAAACACAACAGAAATAATTCTCCACCTGTCAATCACTGTGTAGCCCCGCCCCTAAATCACCCCCTGCTTTCTGGTCTGTTTGACTCTAAATGGAGCATAATGTACTAAATGAACATCATGCTGTATTGAAGAAGACTGTAAACTAGAGATTGAGACCATAAACTCATGTTTACAATGTTTACTGAGGGAATAAATCAAGAGAGAAGTAGAGTCATTTTAGACTAGACTTCTATACAACCAGAGGAGTCGCCCCCTGGTGGACACCAGAGAGATTGCAGCACAAAACGTGAATCAGAAGATCAAATATTGACACTGATTTTCTTCACAGAACTGTTTCCAAATCAAATCATCAGTTTGAATGAAACCTCTTGGGCCCGAGCGCCCCCGCCGGTGGGGGCGACGCATTCATCCATAAAGTCATGCACTCATAACGTGCACTCATCAGTAAGGAGTAGGATGACGTCATAGCTGCTCAAACTGCAGCTCCTGCGCTACAAAGTCATCTCAGCTGTTTGTACAAACTCCAAACACAACATGTGACAAAGATACGTATAATACCAAGAATCACAATCCATACAGCGCCCCCTAGGCAGACCCACTCCACACATTTATGCCAAGAACGTTTTGAAAAATTCATTCAATGCTAACAGCCGTTAGCTCCGGAGATCGCTCGCGCCATGTTGTTCACATTCCGCTACGACACAGCCTCTTAGTTTTACTTACAAAACAAAGCCTCATAATCATAAACCACATCATAAACCAGCTCCTTACTTTGAGATGTTCTGCAGCAAAACAAAAAATGAATCCGTTCATGTTTACTGTCCATCTGTTCACCGGACATCACCTGTGTGGATTCAAAGCTGGCGCTGCCGTCGTGTGTCTCGTGCGCGGAAGGGGCGGGGTTATACGTCTCAGCAAATCAGATTTGAGAAATTTGACACTCGGGTAGTTTTTATTTTATGATTGGCTAACGGATTCTGTCAATCAAAGTCACGTTAGGTTGTTTCAACAGAGCAGGCTGTGACGTGTCTATGGAACGTTCATTGGGTCAAATCGGCCCTTCACACGGTCTGAAAGGCTTTGGAGAGTAAAAAAACTGGAATTCAGACGATAGAATCCCATGGATGACAAACATGAACAGTCTCAGAGAGGATCCAGGCTCTCAACATGATGCCAAACTGCTGCATATGGACAGATTGAACCATGAAACGTCGCCACCTGCTGGACAAAACCCTCAGTTACAACAAATATGTGATATATTTCATTTTAAAACATGTACATTATTAAAATGTTTATAAATGATATCTTTTTAAAACAAGAAGATAAAGTTATGATAAACAAAGACAAATATGAAACAGCTCTGGTATGTATGGAGGGGCAATCACTTAAAATAATAATAATAAGTTTGAACACAACAATGTGTGAAGGTGAAGTATAGTGAAATATTTCTTAAAGGGAAGTTAGACGTTTTTAATATTCAACGATGAAGGTCTTTATTAGAGGTAAAATGACTATTAGGTGATAAAACATTTACTACTATGTGGATTCATTCAACATTAAGTTGTTTTTTAAACAAAACTCGACTGAAAAAAATAATATTTTTGGAGGATTGTTTTATAAAAGGAGCTTAAAACATCAACTGCAGCTTTAGGGGATTTTATATAAAAACATTTTATAGATGATCAATGTTTGTAATTAACTGGCAGATTAATCAATAATGAATAAAAATGTATTGTTTCCACGGAAAGAAAATATCACATTGACATAATAATTAACGTCAGAAGGAAAATATTAAGAAACGCTCCTTTAAGTGTTTGCAGGTGACATGATGTATAAGTTTCATGATGTATGAGTTTAATGATGTATAACTTTCATGATATATACACATATATAGATATATGTGATGTATAAGTTTAATGATGTATAAGTTTAATGATGTATAAGTTTCATGATGTATATGTTTAATGATGTATACGTTTCATGATGTATAAGTTTCATGATGTATAAGTTTAATGATGTATAAGTTTCATGATGTATATGTTTAATGATGTATACGTTTCATGATGTATAAGTTTCATGATGTATAAGTTTAATGATGTATAAGTTTCATGATGTATAAGTTTAATGATGTATAAGTTTAATGATGTATAAGTTTAATGATGTATAAGTTTAATGATGTATACGTTTCATGATGTATATGTTTAATGATGTATACGTTTCATGATGTATAAGTTTCATGATGTATAAGTTTAATGATGTATAAGTTTTATGATGTATAAGTTTAATGATGTATACGTTTCATGATGTATACGTTTCATGATGTATAAGTTACATGATATGCACACATATATAGATATATGTGATGTATAAGTTTCATGATGTATAAGTTTCATGATGTATAAGTTACATGATGTATACGTTTCATGATGTATAAGTTTCATGATGTATAAGTTTAATGATGTATACGTTTAATGATGTATAAGTTTCATGATGTATAAGTTTAATGATGTATAAGTTTAATGATGTATAAGTTTAATGATGTATAAATTACATGATATGCACACATATATAGATATATGTGATGTATAAGTTTCTGCATGGTGACGTTCTGGTGATGAGCGTTGTTCTTGTGTTTTGCTTCAGTTCTGCAGTGAGCCACTAGGTGGCAGCATCGACCTGTCGACTCTGATCAATAAGACCTTGTCCAGCTGATCTGAGTCCAATGAGGCAGCATTAAAATGCAACAAACACATTAATATGAGTACAGAAACATCAGATATAAACAGTAAAGTGGATATCTAGAGATTCAATCAACAGTCCATCATGTGTTTCATGAGGATTTTATTGATACTTTTGTCAATTCTCTTTATTACTGAGCAACAACAATAATACGTAAAAAAATGTCAAGATAATTCATATTTTTAATTCACCAAAGACTTATTAGTTTGATTAGTGTGAATGAAAGAACAAGCTTACGTTGATGTGTTACTGTCCTAAAGAGGTCACAGAAGGTCATTGTGTTCCCATGACGTCTCTCAGGTTTAGCGAGCTAACGCTAATGTAGCTAAAGTGGGATTAGCAAGCTAGCTAACTAGCAGACAGCTGGTGAGGTATTCACAGGCCAGACCGTATATATATATATATATATATATATATATATATAGATAGATAGATAGATAGATAGATAGATAGATATAGATATGTGTCTCTCAGTATCACTGTGTATTAACCCTTGTGACATATTCAAACTACTAGTGGTATATAAACATAAACGTCTCAGAGACAGTGTTTCGTGATGACATCATCCAGTCATGTGACCCGTGACGAAGGTGAGCTGAGCTCAGGTGTGTTTGCTCGAGGGCACGTCTGTCAGGAAAACAGACAGACAGGCGTTGTCATCAAACAGACGGTGTCGTCGTCTTTGCCCTTTTCACCGTCTGACAGCAAACGTGGTCTCAGCTGGTCGGTGACCCAAACAGAACTCCTCAGGAACTCCACGAGAGGAAGTTTTATTTTGAAAAACAGCTGTTTTTTGTTCGGATGGTTGTTTTATTTTCAGCAGCAGAAAGTATTTAAGTGCAATTTTGAGGTACTTGTTGAGGTACTATTTTTCCAATAGATGATACTTTATACTTCTACTACATCTGAGAGGTAAATATTTTAATTATACTTTATAAATAATTTGAATTCATTTCATTCAGAATATTAAAGCAAAATATGATCAACCACTAAATGATGACGTATTATTACAGATTAAACTTAGAATACATTTGTATATCATTCTGTAGTGTTTAAATCCCAACATTAATATTGTGTGTGTACTTGATTCACCAACACTCAGACCAAGTTCTGCCCGACGACACATGAAGGATTCCTCAGAGGAGGTCGGAGCAGCTGACCATCTGACGGACGGACCTGGTCACACCCGGACCTTCTGTAGGCAGCCGGCTGAGGCTGCTGCAAAGCATGCTGGGAAGATTGCCGATTGGCTGAAAGTTTTTCGTCTCGGTAGGCGAACACGGTTCTGTCTGAAGCCAGAGGAAACGTTCAGATATTTGTTGTGGCAATGTTTTTTTTACAATTTTATTTATTTTATTTTATTTTACTTGATTTTACTTGATTTTATTTTACTTTATTTCACTTTATTTTATTTTACTTTACTTTACTTTACTTTATTTTACTTTATTTTACTTTATTTTATTTTATTTTATTTTATTCACCTGAATCTCCTCTCAGTCCTCAGACACCAGCAGCGACTCACTGCTGGTGTCTGAGGACCTGGTGATGGATCTCAGTCAGGATGTTTCTCCTGCTCACAGTCAACTGAGGAGTATTGTGCGCGCGCGTGTGTGTGTGTGTGTGTGTGTGTGTGTGTGTGTGTGCGTGTGTGTGTTTACAGCTCTGATGTCATCGTCCTGAACGCTCCGTCAGCGAGCTGCTGGGTGATGGATCAGCGAGCTCAAAGCGTCTCCACACCTCACATCCCACTTCATGTTGTGTCATAAGTGATGATTTATTCACTTCCTGTTTGCCGTCTTCTGCTCAGTGTGGAGGCGGAGCTTGGAGGCAGATCTGCTGCCCAGCGAGCAACTAAAAGTCTCAGAGAGTGTTGATCAACCTGCGAGGACAGAATTCAGAGAAGAAGAGAGACGCTGAGCATCGTCTCCATCATCACCATCGTCTCCATCGTCTCCATCGTCACCCCCACCGTCATCCTCTCATTGTGATGTAACGGGTGAGACAGACACCTCCCGCTGTGAGAGACAGAGAGGACAATGATGTTCTCCTCCTGGTTGTTCACCATTCAGAAGTACTAATACCACACAGTGAAAGTACTCCACTACAAGTAAATGTCCTCATTCAATACCTTACTGAAGGAAAAGTACAGTAACTAACTCTGAGAGGTAGTACAGCAAAAAGTACAATATGTACCGCTGAGGTGTAGTACAGTATAAAGTACAATATATGGACCCTGAATTACTACCTTGACTGGCGTTCTGTGACGATGACGTCATCAGGAGTAGTAAAGTGTGGACTCGTTCGTCGGCTGCTCGTGACTCGTTCCATTAACGCTCCGTCACCTCGTGTTGAGACACTCTGAGGCAGCAGAAGGTCTCGAGTCTCTGAAACCGTCAGATCAACGAGTCCAAACAGGAAGTGACAGCTCGCACCTTTGGGTCTTTGTCGAAAGCCAAAGAGGCTGCTGGGAAAATCTGATTCGCAGCCAAAAAGCGTCGTCGGTAAGACTCTCTCTCTCCGGCTCTCTGTTGCTATGCAACTACAGTGAAAAGCCTGTTTGGAGGCGTGGCCCTCTGAGTAGAGCTGAGATGTTTCTGCCGGCAGCTCCTGACTCTGAGAGAGCCGGGAGGATTTCAACCCGCAACCACAGAGACGCTGCAGCTGTGACTCTACAACCACAGAAGAAGAAGAGGGCCGACAGAAACAGGAAGGCTTTGGTTTTAAACAGGAGACAACCTCCGGTTCTTTAAAGTTCTTCAAAGCTTCATGTGTTAAAGCTGCATTCTCTCTAGTGTCCACCAGGGGGCGACTCCTCTGGTTGTATAGAAGTCTAGTCTAAAATGACTCTACTTCTCTCTTGATTTATTCCCTCAGTAAACATTGTAAACATGAGTTTATGGTCTCAATCTCTAGTTTACAGTCTTCTTCAATACAGCATGATGTTCATTTAGTACATTATGCTCCATTTAGAGTCAAACACACCATAAAGCAGGGGGTGATTTAGGGGCGGGGCTACACAGTGATTGACAGGCCTCTACCAGAGACGTATACGGCGTCTCTACGTCACTCCTCCTCAGTCCAGATATGGTCACTTCCTGTTCACTGGTTGCAAAATAAAAACAAGATGGCGACGACGAAATCGCCAAACTCAAGTCTTGAAAACATCCACAAACCAACGAGAGACGTCACGACGACTCCGTCCACTTCTTACAAACAGTCTTATAAAGTACGACTATTTATAATGTAGTGTCTTTGTAAAAAGCCTTCAATCAATTTTAAATATCTGCGTTTATTATCTTCCAACCATTTACATAAAGTTACTAGGAGCAACTACAGACGCCGGAGAGTCACCAGGTAACACGGCCACTTGTTTGACTGAAACACCTCTTGATCCTCTTTGAACTCTGTAAACGAGTTTTCTCAACGCTAATAATAATTCATAAGTTAATGTTAAATTAATGCTAAAGAAAAAGCCACTGTGCTACTGAATCTGCGAAGCTCTCCGTATACTGTGATCTAAAAATACTTATCCTGAGAGACTTCATGTTTAAATGAAGTAAAATTGCATAACAGCATAATATTCTGCTTATTAAGGAGCACAACGTCTCCTCTCTGTCGCTGTACAACAGATTATCTAAAGATGGAAGCTACAATGTCTTTGATCTGTTGTGTGTTTGCTTTACTCACTTCATCAATCACAGCTGCATTATCAGAGCTGTGTGTGTGTGTGTGTGTGTGTGTGTGTGTGTGTGTGTGGGCACCTGCGTCAGGTGGAGTTAACGAGGTTGCCGAGGCCTCGTAGCAGCTGACGGCTGATGTTCCGTCAAGAAAAAGCAGCTGTGATAAGAGAGGATTTATTCATTTATTAATGAAACACTGACCTGAAATAAAAATGTTAATCTTCTGGAAAGATGAGCCGCTACATCTAGTTTATTCCCCCCCGACAGTGATGCTCAACATATACAGAAAACATGGCTTAAAAAAATATAACAAAGCTTTTTATAGCCTGACCCTGGCCTTGACCTGGACCCTACCACAACTAATCAACAGGGGTGTGTAACTCTGACTTCAAACAACAATTCATTCATTAAAAGTCTACATGATCTAATCTTAACTTTACCTCACGTTGCTTTTACACGCTACAAAGAGGACTAAACAATCTGCTAAATGCACACCAAACACCCCTCCCCGTTCGACCACTTGGTCTCTCCCTGAACCCTTAAATTAGACACACCTGAGGTCTGACACATGACAGCTCAGGTGAGTGAAATATCCAATTAAATATCTTAATGTTCTGCAGGAGCCAAAGCACCAAAGTACATGTCTCCAAAAACACCATAAATATCATGATATTAAATATTACTTCTATAAACGCTGTGAAAACCTTGTTATAACTCTTAGTTTAGTCTGTCATAGGTAGGTTATATTATAAACTACTAAACTGAACCGCTGGCTAACTTGAAACAAAGTGGTTTAGCCGCTAAGAACGATTAGCTAACTTAGAGAAACAGTTTGCGGTGCTAAACTGAACAATTGAACCAGGGTGGTATAGTTGCTAAACTAAACAGCGTACTTTAACAGATGTGGTTAAGCTAGTACTATTTGTAACTACTATACAGAACTGTCAAGTAACTTAAAGTGGGAAGATAATAAACTAAACTGCTGGCTAACTTGAAGTTGTTTAGCTGCTAAGAACGGGTAGCTAACCTGAAAAAACAAACAGTTTTAGCTGCTGAACTGAACCATTTGAATCTGAAACAAAGTGGAAGAGCTAACTTCAACAGATGTGGTTTAGTTACTAAACCACTATTTAAACTACTAAACGGAACTGTTAAGTAACCTAAAGAGGGTTAACGTTAGCTAACCTCAACCAAATTGGTTTAGCATTAGCTGCTAAACAAAATTTAGCTGCTATAGTTTGCTAGCAGCTTCATTGGACCGTCACTGATTTAATATTCCATTCAGTTGAGTTTCCTCTCATAAAATATAATGTATGCTTTTCAAACTTCATACTCATGTCGCTGAATTGGACAATAACTTAACTTAATGTTAATTAAAACCATTTAAACCTGAAACCAACCTGGTATGGTTGCTAAACTAAAGAGCTAACTTAAACAAATGTGATTTAGCTACCAAGCAACTATTTTAACTACTAAACAGAACTGTTAAGTAACCGTAAGTGGGTTAGATACTAAATCAAACTGCTGTGGTTTAGCATTAGCTGCTAAACTAAACTGATAGCTAACCTGAACCACGGTGGTTTAGCATTACCTGCTAAACTGAACCATTTTAACCAAATCATTGGAGTTTAGCAGCTACATCTAGTTTATGAGCAGCTTCATTGGACCGTCACTGATTTAATATTAGGTTCAGTTCAATGTCCTGTAATAAAATCGAATGCATGCTTTTCAAACCTCATGCTAATGTCACTGAACTACACAATAATTGGTCTTTTAGCTAAACACAACCAGTGTAGTTCAGCTACTAAACTGAACCTGCTAACGGTTTGCTAACGGCTTCATTTGAAACATGTTTTCTATAATTTCTATAGACTGTGCAGAAACTCTTTGAAGTGATAACAGGACGCTGAAGGCAGAAACGACTACGGATGATTTCATTATTTGAATGCAGTGAACGGGTCGTATTTCAGCAGGAAACATCCTCAGTTTGACTCTCTGGTGGTCTGAAGCTGAAGCTTTAAGTGGCTCTGCGCTAATAACTCCAGAGCCTCCATTTCACCTGCTGACCCGCTCCCCAATTTAACCCGAGCAGAGAGGAGGAGGAGCAGCTGATGAACTCCCTCAGGAGGAGGAGGAGGAGGAGGAGCAGCTGATGAACTCCCTCAGGAGGAGGAGGAGAGAGCGGCGATGCCCTCTCTGCTCCTCGGTTCTTCTTTTAGCTAACGTGCTAACATTATTAGGCCTTCGGTCTGGATGTCAACTCTAACATCTAACATCTCTGTGAAAACTTCAGGTTCAGTTCAGTGTGCAGAGGTGTGTGTGAACATGGAAACCAAAAGTATGTATATATGTATATATATATATATATATATTCACATTCATTCTGATGTGGAGGAGCGTCGTCCAGCCTGAAAACATTAATCAGTCAATCTAAAATGAAGTGAAACTAAACAAATGTTTAATTTGAATAAAGTGTGAAATTGTGGTTTTGTCACTAACTTGTTCATCACTTTGGTCCTATTATCAAATAAAATAATACTAACTTCTAAAATTATTATTATTATAATAACTTATCTGGTATTTTAATTATAATTTATTAATAATTTAATTTATAATTAATAAGATGTATAGTCATCATGACATCATTGGTTTGTGCACTTTTGTTTTGAAACCTCGAGTGCTATGATTTCGGCCTCGCCATCTTAGAATACGGCCGTCGCCATGTTTGTTTTTTCCGCAACCAGTGAACAGGAAGTGACCATATCTGGACTGAGGAGGAGTGACGTAGAGACGCCGTATACGTCTCTGGTAGAGACCTGTCAATCACTGTGTAGCCCCGCCCCTAAATCATCCCCTCTTTATGGTCTGTTTGACTCTAAATGGAGCATAATGTACTAAATGAACATCATGCTGTATTGAAGAAGACTGTAAACTAGAGATTGAGACCATAAACTCATGTTTACAATGTTTACTGAGGGAATAAATCAAGAGAGAAGTAGAGTCATTTTAGACTAGACTTCTATACAACCAGAGGAGTCGCCCCCTGGTGGACACTAGAGAGAAGTAGAGTTAGGGTTTGTTTGAGACAAATAAAATAAGTGTCTCGTTTTGTCACAAAGTCACTCTA
>NW_027176683.1:1302280-1307280 GCF_023349555.1 Cebidichthys violaceus
ACCACCTTCACAGAGACCCCATACCACATGAGTCCAGAGGTGCTGAACCACCAGGGACAGATTACCGTACGGGGCAGCGAATGTACCATCTCTACCGTATGACAGGGCAGCGAAGGCACCGTTTCTACCGTATGACAGGGCAGCGAAGGCACCGTTTCTACCGTATGACAGGGCAGCGAAGGTACCGTTTCTACCGTATGACAGGGCAGCGAAGGCACCGTTTCTACCGTATGACAGGACAGCGAAGGTGCCGTTTCTACCGTATGACAGGGCAGCGAAGGCACCGTTTCTACTGTATGACAAGGCAGCGAAGGCACCGTTTCTACCGTATGACAAGGCAGCGAAGGCACCGTTTCTACCGTATGACAGGGCAGCGAAGGCACCGTTTCTACCGTATGACAGGGCAGCGAGGGCACCGTTTCCACTGTATGACAGGGCAGCGAGGGCACCGTTTCTACCGTATGACAGGGCAGCGAGGGCACCGTTTCTACTGTATGACAGGGCAGCGAAGGCACCGTTTCTACCATATGACAAGGCAGCGAAGGCACTGCTTCTACCGTATGACAGGGCAACGAAGGCACCGTTTCTACTGTATGACAGGGCAGCGAAGACACCGTTTCTACTGTATGACAAGGCAGCAAAGGCACTGTTTCTACTGTATGACAGGGCGGTGAAGGCACCGTTTCTACTTATGACAAGGCAGCGAAGGCACCGTTTCTAGCGTATGACAGGGCAGCGAAGGCACTGCTTCTACCGTATGACAGGGCAGCGAAGGCACCGTTTCTACTGTATGACAGGGCAGCGAAGGCACCGTTTCTACCGTATGACAGGGCAGCGAGGGCACCGTTTCCACTGTATGACAGGGCAGCGAGGGCACCGTTTCTACCGTATGACAGGGCAGCGAGGGCACCGTTTCTAGCGTATGACTGGGGCAGCGAACGTAACGTTTCTACTGTATGACAGGGCAGCAAACGCGCCATCTCTTGTAATGGGCCAAAAGAAAAGTGCTTTACTGTTATTTTATTATTTATTTCAGGAATCTAAATATTCAGGAAAAATACATTTATACAGAAGAAATGAGGATACTGAAACGCTGCTTTCTGAGGAGCTGAGCTCCACTTATTTTCACACACTGTGGTGTGTTGATGTTGTATTCATGGAAACATCCCGACACGACATCTCTAAAACCTTCTCTGAAACATTTTGTTTCTTCACAACACATGTGTTCAGGTGTGATTTATTCATGAGACTCTGTCACCACAAAGTGTTTCACTGACAAATCAAACGGATCTCAGAGTCCTCGTCTTGAACCGATCGACACAGAGCCGAGAGGTCTCAGGTCGTTTTAATACAGTTTCTTAATGAGAGAAGAACCCATCTTCATGTACTCACAGACACACACACACACACACACACACTCACACACACACACTCACACACACACACACACACACACACACACACACACACACACACACACACACACTCACACACACACACACACACACACACACACACACACACACACACACACAGAGGGCTGACAGGAGGTCAGGTAGTGTAATTAGTGAATAACAGATCAGAGGGTGATGATGATGATGATGATGATGATGATGATGATGATGATGAGGTAATTAGCAGCAGAATGTGATGAAGGTTTTTCTTCACTTTCATACTGAAATTGTTGAAACTCAAACTTCAGTTTCACATGGAGGTCATCAGATTACAGGGAAGATGTGATGTGTGAACACTTGAAGGTGTCTGTCCTCACCTTTATAATGCAGTTGATGCTAACATGTAGCAGTGTTACGTTACCCAGAAGTCTCAGTTCAGTACAGTCGGAATAAAAGTATGATGTTTTTATTTCATTTTATTTAGACATTCTAAAAGCGTCTTTTATGATGTGAAACTGAAAATAATAAATACGAGTTGTTTTTTCCCCATATGGTCCTGAACCAGTCTCAGTGTAGTCCTGATCCTCAATATGAACCAGTCTCAGTGTAGTCCTGATCCTCAATATGAACCAGTCTCAGTGTAGTCCTGGTCCTCTATGTGAACCAGTCTCAGTGTAGTCCTGATCCTCTATATGAACCAGTCTCAGTGTAGTCCTGGTCCTCTATCAGACCTCCATCAGTACAGAGACCATCAGAGAGAAGATGGTCTGTTTCTATAGAGTTATTCTTAATGATGTCATCGGAGCCACCGGGTCGGATTCTGGTGAAACCAGATGAACTCCTTCAGCTCAGACTCCAGCAGAGACCTGGTCCACCGTGGACAAGACCCAGATCCAGAGCTCCGGAGGGAGGAGGAGAGCTCAGCCCTCCTCCTCCTCCTCCTCCTCCTCCTCTTCCAGGAGCAGAGCTTCTCCTCTCTGCTGGAGACCCAGGATGTATTGCTGGACCTGCTGGAGGGAAGGGAGGCAACGGGAGACCCAGAACCAGGACTGAGAGGGTCAGACTGTCAGACCCTGCTGCAGTAGAATGAGAGGTTTTCTAAAGGGACTCTGGTGCTCAGAGACACTACAGCTTTAGTCCACAGGGACCAACAGAACCAACAGAACCAACAGAACCAACACTAAACTTCTTGTTGTAGCGTTAAATAAAGTTCTCTACTTACTCCTTTATCTCACCATCAGAACTCACCTTAATTGTTTGTTCATGTTGTTGCTGCAGATCTAACCCCCCCGACCCCGTTAGTCCGACATGATGTGCAGATGAAGTCGTTAGCGTGGATTAACTACTGCTGAACTGATGGACGCATGTTGGAGCACTAATAATGAAACGTGTAGTTCATTAGTTCATTAGTTTCTGCTGGATGACAGAGCCGGTGTTCGTTGGTGTAGATCGTTAGTGGAGAACAGCTGCAGGTTGACTAACTGTGACTGATGGATGTTGTTCTGTTGCTGGTTAATAAACTCACAGAGGTAATTAAAGAGGAAGCAGCAGAAAGTGAAGCAGGTCATTAATGAACAAAGCAAACAGAGAAGAGAGAAACTCTGGCAAACTCGTTGTGTAACGTTGTGTATTGTTGTGTATTGTTGTGTATTGTTGTGTAACGTTGTGTATTGTTGTGTCACGTTGTGTAACGTTGTGTAACGTTGTGTAACGTGTATTGTTGTGTAACGTTGTGTAACGTTGTGTATTGTTGTGTATTGTTGTGTAACGTTGTGTATTGTTGTGTCACGTTGTGTCACGTTGTGTATTGTTGTGTAACATTGTGTAACATTGTGTAACGTTGTGTATTGTTGTGTAACGTTGTGTAACGTTGTGTATTGTTGTGTATTGTTGTGTCACGTTGTGTAACGTTGTGTCACGTTGTGTCACATTGTGTAACGTGTATTGTTGTGTAACGTTGTGTATTGTTGTGTAACGTTGTGTAACGTTGTGTAACATTGTGTAACATTGTGTAACATTGTGTAACGTTGTGTATTGTTGTGTAACGTTGTGTATTGTTGTGTCACGTTGTGTAACGTTGTGTATTGTTGTGTCACGTTGTGTCACATTGTATAACGTTGTGTCACGTTGTGTCACGTTGTGTCACGTTGTGTCACATTGTGTAACGTGTATTGTTGTGTAACGTTGTGTAACGTTGTGTAACGTTGTGTAACATTGTGTAACATTGTGTATTGTTGTGTATTGTTGTGTAACGTTGTGTATTGTTGTGTCACGTTGTGTATTGTTGTATAACGTTGTGTATTGTTGTGTATTGTTGTGTCACGTTGTGTCACGTTGTGTAACATTGTGTATTGTTGTGTCACGTTGTGTAACGTTGTGTAACGTTGTGTATTGTTGTGTCACGTTGTGTATTGTTGTCACGTTGTGTATTGTTGTGTCACGTTGTGTATTGTTGTGTATTGTTGTGTCACGTTGTGTATTGTTGTGTCACGTTGTGTAGCGTTGTGTATTGTTGTGTCACGTTGTGTAACGTTGTGTATTGTTGTGTAACGTTGTGTATTGTTGTGTATTGTTGTGTATTGTTGTGTATTGTTGTGTCTCGTTGTGTCACGTTGTGTATTGTTGTGTCACGTTGTGTATTGTTGTGTCTCGTTGTGTCACGTTGTGTATTGTTGTGTAACATTGTGTAACGTGTATTGTTGTGTAACGTTGTGTAACGTTGTGTATTGTTGTGTATTGTTGTGTAACGTTGTGTATTGTTGTGTATTGTTGTGTAACGTTGTGTATTGTTGTGTCACGTTGTGTCACGTTGTGTATTGTTGTGTAACATTGTGTAACATTGTGTAACGTTGTGTATTGTTGTGTAACGTTGTGTAACGTTGTGTATTGTTGTGTATTGTTGTGTCACGTTGTGTATTGTTGTGTCACGTTGTGTATTGTTGTGTCACGTTGTGTCACGTTGTGTAGCGTTGTGTATTGTTGTGTCACGTTGTGTAACGTTGTGTATTGTTGTGTAACGTCGTGTAACGTTGTGTATTGTTGTGTATTGTTGTGTATTGTTGTGTCACGTTGTGTAACGTTGTGTAACGTTGTGTATTGTTGTGTCACGTTGTGTATTGTTGTGTAACATTGTGTAACGTGTATTGTTGTGTAACGCTGTGTAACGTTGTGCAACGTTGTGTATTGTTGTGTAACGTTGTGTAACGTTGTGTATTGTTGTGTAACGTTGTGTAGCGTTGTGTATTGTTGTGTAACGTTGTGTAACGTTGTGTAACGTTGTGTAACGTTGTGTAACGTTGTGTAGCGTTGTGTATTGTTGTGTCACGTTGTGTAACGTTGTGTATTGTTGTGTATTGTTGTGTATTGTTGTGTTTCGTTGTGTCACGTTGTGTAACGTTGTGTAACGTTGTGTATTGTTGTGTCACGTTGTGTATTGTTGTGTAACATTGTGTAACGTGTATTGTTGTGTAACGTTGTGTAACGTTGTGTATTGTTGTGTAACGTTGTGTAACGTTGTGTATTGTTGTGTCACGTTGTGTATTGTTGTGTCACGTTGTGTATTGTTGTGTCACGTTGTGTAGCGTTGTGTATTGTTGTGTCACGTTG
>NW_027176683.1:1317280-1362280 GCF_023349555.1 Cebidichthys violaceus
AGCGTCTTTGTACGATGATGCTAATAATGCGTTTATCAGTGACAGTCACAGCGGTAGAGCCTCAGAGAGAGCAGCAGCAGGTGGAACCTCCTTCACACTGAACTCCCTGAAGACGTCAGCTGCTGCAGATAATCAATGTGTTTCCAGCACAGCGTGCAGAGAGGCGTTCACACCCTGAAGACAACGCAGAATATTTGATCCTGAAGCTGCAGACTCCTGATTTCAGCCATATCAAAATGAGAATTTCATTATTCATATTAATTATAAATGAATCTGTGGGCCGATGTGTGTGGTTTACTATCAGGTGTGTGGTGCAGTCAAACTAAATGTAGCTTCTGTAAAAGTGAACACACTGATGATTGGATGATATCCAGCAAACATCCACTGGTGCGTTCATATTTTTTCTCATTTTAAATTGCTTATTTTACTAAATTTATTTTACTCTTATTGCTATTCTATTTCACACTTTTCTTTTCTCTATTTTTTATATTTATATTCTTACAATCTCTGGCACAATAATTCATATCTTATTTTATCCACAAAACAACGTTTACACCTCACACAACAGGAAACACTGTTGAAGATATTTCAACATTTTTGAGTTTAAATTGTAATGTAATATCTGCGTCCTGTAATGTGCATCGAGTAGATTTAAGGTGGAATGAGCAGCCGGTGGTGCAGGACGTCTCACAGAGATGATGGTCGATCTGTCGAAGACAACATTCACTCCTGGTGGCAAAGGAGCTTTGGTGAACTTCTAACCAATGTTGTCCACCTTCAGAAGACGTGACTGTGGTTGAACCTTTATCCTGATATAAGAAACTCGTACTCCTTTTCCTCTTCCTCCTCCTCCTCCTCTCAGCCTTCACTTCCTGTTGTCTTGGTTCAGTCACAGTCTGTCCTCTGCTGTGAAACCTGTTCGTCTCGCTTCACTGACCTTAGATCCAAAAGAAAAGGAGGAACCAGCTGAGCTGAAGATGAGACTCTGATCGTTCTCCTGTCAAAGGAAACAGAACGCAGCGACAACAATTCATCAAGCTACCATGAACAGCTTCTCCTGAAACAAGGAAGTCCTTCTGCTCCGTTTCTTTTTATATAAAGTATCGTGTGTTTTTGTCGTGTGAAATAGTGAAGTACAGTTTGTGTAACTGTAACAGATTACAGAGTTAAAGTGTCAAACATTTGAGTTTTGTACAAAACAAGACGTTTGAAGACGCCTCCTTAAAAACCGAGATCGACATCTTTCTTTTTTTTGTGATCAAATTTGTATTGATTTTTAAGATATGCAATAAAAATCAACTATAAGTTACAATTAATACACACGCATATGTATACATACATATACACACATATACATATATACATATTTATATATATATATATATATATATATATATATATATATATATGTGTATATGTATATGTACATATGCATATATGTGTATATGTATATGTATATATACAAATAATAGTAAATAAATGAAAAAGATTATATATACTGTGTATAGATGGACATTTTTCAATATTTATAACATTTTATAGATCAAACAATAAATTGGGGAAGTTGCAGATTGAAAGTAATAATTAGTTGCAGATCCTAAACATTAATAACTTCAATTCAGCAAGAAGCATTCAACCACAAAGCTAAATATCAAGTTTACATTATTTAACTTTTAATGTCTGGGTCAGATTTGATGCCACTTTTTGTTAACAGCTGCGGTTGTAAAGTGATTATGAAGTATAACAAATGTGTCACTTTTGCGTGATGACATACCTTCAAAGTAAAATAGAATAAGAGAAGAGCAGATCCCTGTACGTTCTCAAATAACAGCTACAGCTTAAACAAATCAGGAGAACATCAAGGGGAAGAGAAGTAAGTGAACTTCATAATGTTCATTTTACAACTATAATCTTTTAGTTTGCCATTCAGTTTGTGTCAGTGAAAGTCAGAACTTCCTGTATAACTTTCAAAGTAAAAGCCTCCCAGGAAAGTGATGGCCACTGGAAGGCTTTTAATGTGAAACATCTGTGCAGGAAGTGACAGTACATTGACAGTGATTGAAGTGATAATAATCAACAGTATATGATAGTTAAACTGGAATCAGAGCTGTGGAAATGAACCTTCTACTAAATTCAAACGAGAAGAAAAATAAAGACTTGACTCCGTTTGAGAATCTAATTATTCTGCTCGACTCTGAAAATGATAAACACAGAGTTCATTCATTCTAGTTTGATGGAAAAGTTTAATTTAGATGCAAATCAAACCGAGCACATGTGAAAACGTCTGACATTTAAATTCCTTGAATCTATTATAGACGTCTTAGATTAACGTATTAGATATACGGTCTGTATTTTTTAAACGTGAATGAAAACCATGTTTATGTATTTATTCATGAATGCACTCATGTTTGTACATATCTCTACCTGCATCTGCTCGTCATGGTTACAACCTAGTTTAATAAAGAAGCCTCTGACGGTTTGTCGTCTTTAACTCTTCAGGGTTTATCTCTCGCTGCAGATTATTCCTGCTTCCCAGAGGGTGAACCCTTCACATATGAGTTTGTGATCTCCAGGTTTCGTCAGGTTGGGAGTGAGCTGCTGCCTCAAGTAAAGAAACTCAAGTATCTCAGAGTCTTGTTCGTGAGTAAGGCCAAGATGTTCTGGACTGTGGGGGTGTAAATACTGAAAGAAGTTGAAGTGGAGGGTGAAATCGCAGGAAAACATCAATTACTGAAAGAAGCTGAAATGGCAGTGCTGAAATAGTTTGACGTTTTAGTGTAAACAAAAGCACTGAATGTGGTTAAAGTATGAAGTGAAAGGAGTTGAGATCATTGAAGTGTAATTAATTAATTTCACTGAGTGAAGCGGGTGATATCTCAATTAAAGATGAGAGATGAAAGCAGTGGAAGCCAAAATCATTTGTATAGTCAGGTGAAGAGCAAGAGATGAGGCCGCAGAGCTGTCAGGTGATGTGGAGGCACTGAAAGCAGTTGAACTGTCACCTGAAGAGTGAGTAATGAAAGCAGTTGAACTGTCACCTGAAGAGTGAGAAATGAAAGCAGTTTCACTTTCAGGTAAATGGTTAAAAGAGATGAAAGCAGTTGAAGCGTCATTTCAAGAACCCTCCTGAATTTTGCCAGTTGATGAGCCAAAGATAATAACAGTGGAAGTGTCAGTTGACATGAGCCAAGCGCATTTGGATCGTCGGTTGAAGAATAAGAAGCGATGCAGCAGAGCTGTCAGGTGATGTTGAGGCACTGAAAGCAATTGAACTGTCAGTTAAAAGATTGAAGCGAATGTAATGAAAGCAGTTGAAGCATCAGTTCAAGAAAGAGAAGAAATCAACTGCATTGTCGGGTAATGAGCCAAAGATAATAGCAGTGGAAGTGTTGAAGCATTTGGGTTGTCGATTAAGAAAATGACAAAGCAGAAAGAGAGAGAGCTCAACTGAGATGGACATTTTTCAATAAACCTAAAAATACAAAAGTAAAGTCTTCCTGACTGAACTTCACCCTCGAGCTTCACCTGTCAGCGTCAATGAAAATGTTCACCAGAGTTTCTGCCTTTGTAGCCGGCGTGTTTAATGAACCCTAAAAAGAATTCGGATCTCTTAAGATCCGGAGCTCGTTACAGTTCAGCGTTTCACATGTAATCAGGAGCCTCGTTAAGACTCTGAGCTCGTTAAGATTCAAAGCTCGTTAAGACTCCCAACCTGTTGAGACTCTGAATGTCTTTAACTGAGACATCTGAACAAAACAACATCTTTCCTTTTCACGATGTGTGTTTCTACATCTGTGTGTGTTTAGATATCAGCCGTCATAACTAAATCACCTCCACAGACTCCACTGAGCTCTTATTAGTGGAGGCAGAGCTGCTCATGCTTCAATCCTCCACAGTGGAACATACAGGAGTTTTAGATAAAAATGTCAAACGTACTCTTCTATGTTCTGTCGGTTAACAGGAGACCCAGCGGAGCCCGAGGCCCCTGAGAGCCCTCAGGGGCCCCCGATGATCAACAGCAGCCTGCTGGAGACCAGAATCCAACACCTGAGAGAGTGAGTCTGAGAGGGGCTTTTATTCTGAAGGTCCTCTCGCAGTGATTCCTGTCCTCTGGTCCTGATTCTGCTGATTCATGACAGTGAACACGTTGTATTTTGGTGTCAAACGTAATCACTTCCTGGATTATATTTCACATCCTGAGTCCTGGTTTAGACGACAAAAACACTTTGGTTAATGTTTGTTAAAAAGATGAATATTAACTGAGACATTGACCAACAGCTGTGAGAGTCTAAATAAAACCGGAACAAAGTGAAATGAAGCTGAAATCACAACGAGCGTCTAAAGAAACAACGTCCAGTTTCCTTTTAGTAATTCAGACTCAAAAACAGACTCAAGTAAAGACTATTAGACACAGAAGCCATGGATCGGTTTGTTGCCTTTTGCCTCATTCAGTGTGTTAAAATTAAAAGCTTCTGGATTCTTAATTATGGGAATCGAGGGAAAAATATGTTCTCCCGGATTACAGTTGCGGATTGAAAACCGCCATCTTGGAATACGTCCACTGCTGGGGTTTTTTGCAACCAGTGAACAGGAAGTGATCACATCTGGACTGAGGAGGAGTGACGTAGAGACCTGTCAATCAGCGTGTAGCCCCGCCCCTAAATCATCCCCTCTTTATGGTGTGTTTGACTCTAAATGGAGCATAATGTACTAAATGAACATCATGCTGTATTGAAGAAGACTTGAAACCATAAACTCATGTTTACAATGTTTACTGAGGGAATAAATCAAGAGAGAAGTAGAGTCATTTTAGACTAGACTTCTACACAACCAGAGGAGTCGCCCCCTGGTGGACACTAGAGATAATGCAGCTTCAACACGTGAAGCTTTGGCTTCAGAGGTTGTCTCCTGGATCACCTGTAGCCTCAGTGAGAAGTTAACTTTGACTTTGCACACTTGTCTTCTGCTGACTTTCTTCTTCGGGTGTGAGGAATCGGCTCAGACATAAGCTCCGTCTCGCATCGAGCGTCGCTGGAAGTTTAATTTTAAAAATAATCCAATTATTCCAAACAAAACATGTTGCCTGAAGCTGCAGCGCCTCGCCCGGATCAGACTGTGAAATGAACCAGATCCACAATGTTTGTGCAGATTAAAACGAAACAAAACAACACAAACAGAGAGAGGAGAGATACAATAACACAACACACAGATCTTTTAATAACCGAACAACAAACAACATGACGGCAAACATTTACACAAACAACAGGAGAACATCTCTCACCTGGTGATGAAGCACGAAGAGACGTGTGCAGTGATGAAGAGGATGTAACCTTCCTCATGTTCACACAGGAAAAAACATGAACTTCATGAGCTGGTTGGTTTCAGACATGAAGAAGAAGATTCATTCAAATAAAACTCCACAAATCTGAACACTTTTCTTCTTCTTTAGTTTACCACATTTCACCCAAAAACACAGAAATATAAATCTAAAATCAACAAGAAGACAAGAAGTAAAGATGGATTCAAAGTGTGAAGAAGTTTCTTCTTCTGCATCAACGATCAACCTTCAGTCTCTGGAGGACTCAGAGACAAGAGGAGCAGGACTCTGTCTGTCAGGAAGAGAAGAAGAAACACAGAGTCAGACACCTGAGACCTCCTGAGGAGGAGGAGGAGGAGGAGGAGGAGGAGGAGGAGGAAGAAACACAGAGTCAGACACCTGAGACGGACTCTGACACCAACAGGAAGTCAGAAGTCCTGAGCTCAGTACTACATCATGAATACTTCTACTGTTGGAATATTTTTATGCTGTGCTTTTACTTCAGTAATACATCTGAAAGCAGAGTATTTGTACACTGTGACTGAAGTAAAAGTTCTGAGCTCGTCCTCGTTGGACAGTTTCAGTCTCTGACGGATCAATAAATCGCCTCACGGATTCATCAGCCAGCTGACCACCTGACTGACCAGAGAAGAAGAAGAAGAAGAAGAAGAAGAAGAAGAAGAAGAAGAAGAAGAAGAAGAAAAGTAGGTCAGCAAACATGAGATAAGAGCTCAAATCCGCTTTAGATTCTCCAGCAGATAGTCAGCTGGTCACCAGGAGGCTCGACTTTAAACAGCCAGAACAAACTGTAGCCGAGGTTTGACTTCACAAGGACGGGGGACACAATAATAATAATTATAAATATATATATATATATATATATATATATATATATATATATATATATATATATATATATATCAAGTATAATTAATCGTTAACTTCTCGTCTCACAGCGATGAATGAACAGCGATCTTCTACTAGGGTTACGGTAGAAAGCTCTGGAAATACACAAGAAAGTAGAAACCGTGAGTTTATCATCTTTCATCAGAGGAATCTTTTGAAAGAAACTATTTAGAAACAACATAAACCTTGAATTGATTCAGTGCATCTCCACTGAGGCGTTACATGTGACACTGACTGGAATGAAGAGGGACGTTTCAACGTCTCTCCTGCTGGTCTGCTGGTCTGCTGTTCTGCTGTTCTGCTGTTCTACTGTTCTACTGGTCTGCTGGTCTGCTGGTCTACTGTTCTGCTGGTCTGCTGGTCTACTGTTCTGCTAATCTGCTGGTCTACTGTTCTGCTGGTCTGCTGTTCTGCTGGTCTGCTGGTCTGCTGTTCTGCTGGTCTGCTGGTCTACTGTTCTGCTGGTCTACTGGTCTACTGGTCTGCTGGTCTACTGGTCTACTGGTCTACTGGTCTACTGTTCTGCTGTTCTGCTGGTCTGCTGTTCTGCTGGTCTGCTGGTCTGCTGGTCTGCTGTTCTGCTGGTCTACTGGTCTGCTGGTCTACTGGTCTACTGGTCTGCTGGTCTGCTGGTCTACTGGTCTACTGGTCTACTGGTCTGCTGGTCTGCTGGTCTACTGGTCTACTGTTCTGCTGTTCTGCTGGTCTGCTGGTCTGCTGGTCTACTGTTCTGCTGGTCTGCTGGTCTGCTGTTCTGCTGGTCTGCTGTTCTGTTGCTCTGCTGGTCTGCTGGTCTACTGGTCTACTGTTCTGCTGGTCTGCTGTTCTGCTGGTCTGCTGGTCTGCTGGTCTGCTGTTCTGCTGGTCTACTGTTCTGCTGGTCTGCTGGTCTGCTGTTCTGCTGGTCTACTGGTCTACTGGTCTGCTGTTCTGCTGTTCTGCTGGTCTGCTGTTCTGTTGTTCTGCTGGTCTACTGGTCTACTGGTCTGCTGTTCTGTTGTTCTGCTGTTCTGTTGTTCTGCTGGTCTGCTGGTCTGCTGGTCTGCTGTTCTGTTGCTCTGCTGGTCTGCTGGTCTACTGGTCTACTGTTCTGCTGGTCTACTGGTCTGCTGTTCTGCTGGTCTGCTGGTCTACTGGTCTGCTGTTCTGTTGTTCTGCTCGTTGCCGTTTCTTCATTCTGAATCTGCAGCTGTTACCGTCTTTCAGGAGATAACAGAGATCGTTAACTGAAGCTTCCTGCTGAGATCTCAGGTGACTGAAGGAGAGTTTAGTGATCTTTGTTTCATCCGTTGAATGACGAGGCGTCGGGGGAGATCTTCTCTCGGTCTTTACTCACGTTTTCACTTGTGCATTCACATATTTAGAAAGGAGTGTGAGTGCAGGTTACATGTGTTTGTAGTTAA
Source organism: Cebidichthys violaceus (assembly GCF_023349555.1). Classification (NCBI taxonomy): domain Eukaryota; kingdom Metazoa; phylum Chordata; class Actinopteri; order Perciformes; family Stichaeidae; genus Cebidichthys; species Cebidichthys violaceus. Next base: position 1,324,907 of record NW_027176683.1, read on the forward strand.
AGCTGAGTGACGGAAAAGTCACTTCACAGAAACGGCTGAACAACAACAACAACAACAACAAATCAGAAACCAGCGTCTCAGTTTTGTGTCTTGATCTCATCAGATGTAAATGAGACACTTCAGATAAAAACAATGTTTTTCATACTCTGGTCTATTTTTCTTCCAATAACTCGTCTTTCTTCAGACTAGTAAACATAAAACATTTATTTTACTACTTTGTTTCTCCTAAATTCACCAAAAGTCACCATCACATAAAGCCTCATTTACATATTTAAACATAACATTTGAGTAAACTTGTAATAGAATAGCTGCTGGTGTTGATATGAGTGATGAAGTGGTGAAGTTTGATGGTGATATCTACTAGTTCATGTTGTGACCCTCTTCACCTGGAGACTCTTCTAAATGTCTGGACTTTAACTAAACGTCTCTTTAAAGGAGCTTTTCTATCAATGGAGTTTTTCTCACACTCTGATCCAGAAATCTCCACTTCAGTAGTTCTGACATCCACCAAACTTCACACCTTCATTCCTCTCTGTGTGCTGAAGCTTTCTACAGAGGGGCTTTGTTCACACACCACTCACACACTCATTTATACAGTTATTAATAAAACATGGAGGACATTGATTTGAATGTAAAAACCTTTGACTCTAATATGTCAACAAAATGAAACAAGAATGTTGAAACTGGTTCCATCAAATGTTCACATTTATGTTCTTGAAATGTTTGAAAATTGGCACATATTTAATAAGATAAATGGTAATTGGAGGTAAATGACGGCGCCGGCTTGACACTGATCTCCATCAATACCAGACAGATTTTTTTAAAAGTGTAGTTATTGATCAGTTAGACACAAAAACATAAAAATAGAGTCCAGGTTAAGAAATACCTCAGTGACCCTTCAATAGGCTGGTAACATTGGAAGCGAGTGATTCATATTTAATAACTTATGTCTGGCCTCTGACCCTGAAACCAGAAGAGACAGTGAAATTAAAGACAGAGCAGATTTATTTTAATCAAAAGGCGTCTTCAGGATGTGAAGCTCAGCTAAAACAATGAGGCTTTTTTCAGTAATTATCTTCCAGCTCCGGTCCTGGAGAGACTAAAACCTCCCAGAAAGAGAGCAGGACCTCTAAACTACAAGGACACCTTATTAGTTCTTCAATAACCCGGGTCACAGAAAAAAGACTTCCTGGATTCAAAGTATTTCAAACGTTTAGTGAATATAAATCAAATCATCTCCAACACGTAAACTGAAGGTAAAGTTCATCTGATATTAAGACACACTAACCCGAGACCAAACTTCTGTAAGTCTGAAGAAGAGGATCTAAGAAGAACTACTTTTATTGTGAAACTCTTGACACTAAAACAGGAAGCTTTTCCTGTTTGAATCATAGACTGTTTATGAGAAGTGGACGGAGTCGTCGTGATGTCTCTCATTGGTTGTTGGACGTTTTGAAGCCTCCAGTTCTGCGTTTTGTCCGTCGCCATCTTGTTTTTTTTGCAACCAGTGAACAGGAAGTGACCATATCTGGACTGAGGAGGAGTGACGTAGAGACGCCGTATACGTCTCTGGTAGAGACCTGTCAATCACTGTGTAGCCCCGCCCCTAAAGCATCCCCTGCTTTATGGTCTGTTTGACTCTAAATGGAGCATAATGTACTAAATGAACATCATGCTGTATTGAAGAAGACTGTAAACTAGAGATTGAGACCATAAACTCATGTTTACAATGTTTACTGAGGGAATAAATCAAGAGAGAAGTAGAGTCATTTTAGACTAGACTTCTATACAACCAGAGGAGTCGCCCCCTGGTGGACACTAGAGAGAATGCAGCGGTTGTCTCCTGTTTAAATCTAAGCTTCCAGTTTCTTTGACCAATGACTGATGATTTCTTCTCTTCTATTTAAACTGTTGCTCAGAGGACCTTCATACAAACCCTGTAAAGAAACAAGTCAAGTATTAAATATATTATAAAGAAACAAACGTTGAATATCCTGTAATCTATTTGATTTGGCTGTTAAATATTTACTCAAATGTAGATTTTTAACACCTCCTGATTCTAAAGCATCTTCAAAAACAGATTGTAAAATCCTCAGACGTGTAAATAGTGTTTTCATCTGTGAACTATTTACTTTTCGTTTTTCTTCTTTACAACATAAACTGTTAGACTTTAACGGTGTTTTCTTCTGTTGGAGCTCAGCGAGGAATCAAAGCAACAACATCCTCATCTGAACTGGTTTTGTGTGGTTGGGTCTGGGGGGTGGGGGGGGGGGAGTCGATCTCTGTCACGGCTCCGTGGAGCTCCCACTCTGACAGAGGGTTGGGGGTTTAAATCCCACTGGGAGCTGGTTTGCATGAAAGGTTCAACAGGTACTTCTGGTTTTTTAAAACCGCTACAAAATGCTTCCAGCAGCAGAGAAACATTCAAGAAGAAACACGAAGATAAGCTGAAAGAGACCAGAGTCATTTGTTCAGAGTGTGTTTTAAATGCTGAGTCCAGCATGAATTATATTGGATTATGTTAATATATTCATGGTAGTCAGAGGATGAATCATCGTAACTTTTCTTAATCCTCTAGAGCCGTCATCAGGTCAACATGTTAATGTGTCCAACACTTTGATTTATGACCAAATACCTTCAGAACTAAAGACATTCATCAGCCTCTGCTGGACTCTTGAGTTTACTGCTAAGTAGCTAATGTTAGCATGCTAGCACGCTAAGCTAATACGGTGAACATGGTTAAATTCACACCTGTTGGTGCAGGTTTCAGCAGCTGTTCTTAAACTCAAACTGTTCCTCGTTTGTGTTAATAAGTTCATTACTAAATTAAAACGGGTTGCAGCTCACTAACTAGATTTTACGTCGAGATTAGTTTTAAATAAATATTTAGAGCTAACATTTACATAAGGACTTAACTTCCTGTATGCTGAAACATAATCCATAATCTCACCTATTTGATTGGATCCTGCACCTCCTATGTCACTATTTAAATCTGTAACTACATTTTGTGTAATTTCATCTGTTTCATTGTTCTTTTATTTCCGGTTGAAGTTACTCTTAAATCTCTTATTTACCTATTTTGGAAGCATTTTAACCTGCAGGAGGCTCTCAACGCTTCGCAGGTCACCATGAGATGAATGTACGGGTGTTTACGCCTTCTTTCTGCATGGATGTCGCCATTTTTTATTTGATTGGTCGTGGACATGAATCAGATTCAGAACCAGCTTTATTGGCCATGTATGTGTGTACACATACAAAGAGTTTGACTCTCAACATACAAACACAGAATATACAAATAAACAAAAAAGTAAGAACGAAGGTTTGCATAAACATTTAACTACTATATACAAATATAAATATATAAACAAAACTATGTATTTGAACTGGTCTTTTTGGGGAGTAAATCCGGCCCTTTAGGGTTCATTGTGATCGGCCCTGATCTATGAGGACCAGTTAGAAACTGAACCACTTCAGTTCAGACGGACCTTGTATCGCACTGAGAGAAGACAGTTGAAGAGTTGAAACATATATAATTAATTGGTCCTTTCACACTAAACCAAACTCTTCCTGGAAAACGTCCTCGATTAGTCTTTAAAATTTGGGACAAAGAGAAATACAAAGAAGCCCAGAGGCTCAGTGTTCAACGAAGAACAGAAAACGAGTCTTCATCACATGGAGTTTAACTTTAAAGTCTCACTTTTTAGTAATACACTCACAGTTTTAAGCTCATGAAATATATTTTTGACACATTAAACAGCAGCTGGAGACAAGTTTCCTACTCACATGTGAACCACGATTATATATATATATATATATATATATATATATATATATATATATATATACATATATATATATACACATATATATATATATATATGTATATATGAATATATATATGATATATATCATGTTCAGTCGGTCTCTGTGCTACTTAGCTCACTATTATTGTTATAATAAACCCAAATGAGCTCATTGTTTTTCATGAATTCTATGTAGACAATAATAAATATCACACTGAATCTACTTGATGCAGAGACAAAATGAAGCAACAGAAAGATACAATTACATAAAACCAAATGAACAAGAATAACTGAGAATAAAAGTCTTCTTTATTGTGTTTAGAGAGTGTTGTGTGTTTGCTGATATTGTTCTCATTATTCTCAGCAGCTTATTATGTCCTACAATAAATATCTCAGACAAAATAGAATAAAGTGAACCGCAGCTTTTCATTGTTATCGTCACGGTGAAGAAACAAGTAAAACACACACAGTGTTTAATTACACTTCAGCTCATAGGAGGGGAGTCTCTGCTCAGTCCCTGGTGAGTTATGGTGAGTGTAATTAACACTGTGTGTGTGTGTGTGTGTGTGTGTGTGTGTGTGTGTGTGTGTGTGTGTGTGTTCATGAACTAACAGCAGGATGTTTGAAGAAGTGTGAACCAGCCGATAAATGCACCCTCTGTGCAGATTTTCAAAATAAAAGCCCCCTGACTGGCTGTTGCCAACAAGACGTGACGGTTCGTTCAGCAGAGACACACACACACACACTGATCATAGTCAGCAGCTCAACACACAGGTTAGTACCTCTATACTTGTGAGAAGCTTCATTGATATAATCAACGCATCAAAAGCAGCCAGTTTTCAGCTTTGTGACGATGCGTCTTCCAGCTGATCCAGGAGGCTTTTAAAGAGTTAATTTAGCTGAAGAAGTCTTTGTCTCCATCCATCTATGTAACCATCTATATGTTTAATGTCCTTCATGCTCCACTGGATCTTTTCATCTGGGCTGCAGAATATTTCAGGTTTCTCAGTCAACCTGTTTCAGAAGAAGAAGAATCATGAACAGAGACTCTCTTGTTTCTAAATCTTTATTATATTCAAGAATAAAACGGGAGAAACGGAAGCTGAGCTCGTCAGTAGCGTCGCTGTGTTCAGCTGAGTGGACTGTTGATTATCCTCAGCTGTGGGTTAAAACACACATCAAACTTCTCTCTTCACCTTTGAACTCTCATTTTCAGTTTGTGTCATTTCACATAAACCAAAGCTACAGAAGGCTTTATATTTAAATCATGTAAATCATTTGATGAGTAAATCTAAAATCATTTTGTGTTGTATTTTTTGTCAAAACTAACCTTGAGATTAATTCACTGGATGAAAGTGAATTAATTTATCTGACAAACAGACAGCTTCACTATTTATTATTTTTATTTGCTTAAATTAATCTCAATCTCAGGTCGTTTTTTGGGGGGGTTTTGGATGTTGAGTCCATAAAGTTTATTTTTATTTGTTCTGTCTTGTTTTGCTACATGAAACATTTTCAGGGCATTTACAGATTATTTAGTTTTAGCCTTTTTAAAGCAAGTTTTAGACTAATTACTTGTTTGTTTGCAGTGTTTTGTTTTTCTGTTTTTATTTATTCTGTGTTTTTTTGTGAAGTCAAAATAAAGCTGAAGTCGTCCCTCGCTGTTAAACCTGATGAGACGTCTCCACACTATTTAAATGTCTATCAGTCCAATATTTACCTCATTATCTCCAGAATATCTGCTGCTGTTGGAGAAGAAACCCTCCAGGTGTTTCTGAGAGTTCATCTGAAGTTGAAATGTTCACTTTCCTCCTGAATGTCCAATTAACCGGTGAAAACGTCCCGTTTGAATATGAATGACGAGAGGGGATCGAGATCCAGCTCAGACCTGAACTTTGTCTCTCTTAACTTCTCGCTGAAGCTGATTCTGTCGACCTAATGTGAAACAGACAGTCTGATAAAGGAACAAAGGAACAAAGGAACAGTTCAACATGTTGGCACTTTGTTGTTTGAGGGAGAGTTTTGTAGTAAAAGTAGTTGAGTGGAGGAGCCAGACTCCCCCCAGAAAACTGTGGTTTTATGCAGCGGTGGAAGTAACTAAGTGTCACTTTTACTCTATGAACACAAAGAGTCACTCTAAAGACCCATTACATCTGTAAACTTATAGATACATGACTTTAAAGTTCTCAAACAGGATTAAATTACATAAAACATTGAGGGATGAAGAGTTACAAAACTATGAGAGATAAACATAGAACATTGTTGACAATGTTGTTGGAAAGTTTTCAATAACCATGTTGTTTTTATGTGTATTTTCAAGTATTTCATTTAAGTAGCGGTGGAAGTAACTAAGTGTCACTTTTACTCTAGTACATCTTCATTTATGTGTTTGTTTGAATATTAAAAACAAAACTATAATAAATCATACCATATGAACACAAACAGATTTAAAGACACACGTACATCTGTAAACGTATAGATACATGACTTTAATGACTTTAAAGTAAACAAACTAATTTAAATCAAACATTAAGTGATGAAGAGTTACAAAAGATAAATATAGAAAATTGTTAACAATGTTGTTGGAAAGTTTTCAGTTTTCATGCACTTATTTTTATGTGTATTTTTAAGTATTTTATTAGAGAAACTGTATAAAAATGGCAAAATTGAATAAAGTTTCCTCAATTGCAAAGAAAAAAGTTTGAGGTGGTTTTTCGGCCACTTAAAAAAAAGAAGTATTTAATAAATTTGAATAAATAAAAGTTTGTCTTCAGGGAAGTTTCTTTTTGCAACATTTAAAAAATGTGCTTACAGCTTTTAATAATTGTCATTTATATATTATATAATTAATTTAACAATTAAATTCAATTTTAAGTATTTCCACCAACCGATATTAATATTTAACGACATTAGTGGAACATGAAGATGTTCAGACTGTCTGGTAGAATATGAATGAATGACTGGAATTAGTCTGGTAAATATATAACATCTTTAATATTAATAAACGTACATGTCTGTTGATAATAAAGATGATCAAGAAGAGCTGCTGGTTCGTTACAATGAGACGAGACAATCTAACAATTCTCATCATGTTCGTCCTCCAAACTCTTCGGGACAGATTAAAAAAATATGAGTTTTTATCCCAAACTGTTCTCCAGCCCCACAAGGTCACACTTTGTCTCAGCTTTATGCATATTTTTCATAATTCTTTCATGCATGCAGGACGCTGCAGTGAAACACTTTATTCTCTTGAAGACTGGAAGTTTTGGCGACTCTGCGTCCGGATTTAAATGGAGGTTAGCGAGCTGGCCTTCACTAACAAGACTCCGTTAGAATTCATGAATGTTGATGCTCCATAATTGCTGCTGGTTTTAAATCATGTCCTCAGTTTTTAAATACCAAGATTTATATTTAGCAGCGCTGTCGGTTCACCTCACAGCGCCACAGAAACACTAAATTGTTTAATAATAATAGTCATTAAACACATCATGACAAGATTAATGATTTAATGAATTCATCTCTCCACAGAACTGTTGCATCACTGCATGTTTTTTTTTTTTATTTGACCACTTTATTCTCAAAATACAAACATTTAATCTCATAATAAATCAACTTTATTTCACACAAAGACAATCTCCTGCCTCTAAGAGAGACTCTCTTCTCTTAAGTCCTCACATGTCCCTTAATAAATCACAAAACATGGCGTTAACAAAGTTTATTTCAATAAAGATCTGTAAATCACTTTGAACCGATCTTCTTTTCCAGCAGACGTTTGGACATTTGTAATCACAGGGGTTACTCGTCACTTTAACGATGTGTCTCTGTAAACCACAACCCCCAGAATGTGAATTAGAAGGACCCTTTTTACAAAAATACACTCCTGCTATCTTTAAGATGACTCAGACTCTCTAATCTTAAATTTCCCTTAAATTACAAAACATACACCAACAAAGATGACTTAAATAAAACTCTGTGAATCACTTTGAATTATTTTGTTTCCCAGCAGACATTTGTTCTTGTCAGAGCTGGAGAATCACAGGTGTTGCTAATACCATTAACGATGTGTCCCTGTAAACCACAACAGCCAGACTGTGCATTACCAGGACCCTGAAACTGAATTCACTCATTTTATTATTAAAGCCTAACCTCACAGGAAGAAACACTACTTAATTTAAATGTGACCACTTTATCTTCGATATATTACACTTTTTTTCTTTCAATCGTTCAACTTTTTCACACAAAAACAAACTCCTGCTATCTTTAAGAGGACTAAGACTCAATTAAATATCTTACGTCCTCACATCTTCCTTAAATTACAAAACAAAGCGTTGATTAAATATCACTTTGAATTGACCTTTTTTCCAACAGAGCAGGAAAATCACAGGTGTTACTAATGTGTCCCCGTAAACCACAACAGTGTGACAGTGAGCCGGGACCCAAACCTCATTTTATTACTTACACCTGTGTCTTCTTGTTGTTTACAGATAATAAACTAATAAAACACTTTGTTCTAACATTTTTCAGGGAAGGACTTTAAACACTTTATAAATTTGTCAACATTTGTAAAGTTGTTCAAATGTACATTTGTACAATGTACATTTACAAATGTACATGTACATATTTATATATGTACATATTTTAAAAATTAATTTAAATCTTATTTATTTTGCCTCATATAATGATTTACAATTGTTTAAAGACATCCATGTTCCTGATTTAGGTTTGATGGGTATTGAGGATGGAATTTTAATGAAATAACTTTTTGATAATGTTTCTGTATTTTCTGAATATCTTTCTGAAGCATATGAGAGATAAATTCCTGTTTTATTTGGATTGCGGACTCTTGGTTTATGAACAGTTTGGCGCCTTTGTCTTGTTTGTATTTTTGTCATTTGGGGCTGTGTTCATGTGTTTGTATATTAGTTTTTCTATTGTGGGGTGTCTTCTGTTATTTGTGGGAGGTTTATGTTTATGTAGGACAATGTTTATGTTCATGTTTGGTTGATATTTATGTATTTTGGTGGGTTAGATGATGGTGGGTTAACATGCTGGAATATATTGTTAGTTTGTTAATATGTCTGAATAATTTAATGAGTGATGAGCTCTGTAAATAGATACAAGATAAAATATTCATGTATTCAGGCAACATATGTGAACACACCTGTGTGGTGGAACTAGGGAAGTTTAGGGACCTTAAGTTATTAAATCCATAAATCATGAATGTTAGAGCAAAATGGGGAAAAGAAGCTTCTCTTTGGTCTCTTTGGATTAAATCCAGTTGTTTTACTGGATGTATATCAGAAAGCGGTGTATCTTTAACCCTGTGGAGTCTGTTTTCATTGATCCATCATCAGCCCGCTGTTCAGCTCATTTTCTGTAACCAGTGGAGCAATTAAAGCATGGTGGAATTAGCAACTAGCTAACTAATGGAAAGATGACTAGTTAGTAAGCTAGCCTGCTAATTCCACCATGCTTTAATGTTACACTGGTTACAGAAAATGAGCAGAACAAGGGTGTCTCATTGGTTGATAGCAATGTTCTCTCCAGACGGCAACCAGTGTGCTTTAGGGGCGGGGCTACCTTATGATAGACAGGTCTCTACCACAACGTTGTCCGGTCTGGGAGTTGTCCATGTTTTTGTTTTCACTTCATGATAGTTAATTGTAACATTTTGGTGGCCTGAAAATATCTTATTCAGTGTTCAGTTGGGCTTAGCTCCAATCTCTCATGTCACTTTTCTGAAAGCAAAACATGGTGACGGCCAAAAACCCAAAACAAGCTGGACGGCCAAAAACCAAAATTGCGACAGCCAAAAACTGAAACGAAGATGGTGACGGACAAAAATCAAGATGGCAACTGCAATAAACCAAAACTAAGATGGTAACGAACAAAAACTGAAATGAAGATGGTGACGAGCCAAAACAAAGATGGCAACAACCAAAAACCAAAATGCCGATGGTAATAAAACCAAGATGCCGAACTCGAGGCTTCAAAGCTGCAGTCAACAAACCAATAGATGATGTCACAGTAACCACACCCACTTCCTCTCTGCAGTCTATGCCTCCACCGAGGAGCTTATGTGTTTGTTTGTCAGTTTATCATCAGGATTTGGGGGGGGAAATAACTACAAACCTGATATAAGGAAACCTGGAGGGTGTAATGAACTCCTCGATCTGTGCAGCTTCTCGTCTGCTGGACGTCGGGTCGTGGATTTCGTCCCTCGGCTCATCATGTTGCCGTGAGGTTGCGTAACCGTTGCCACACAGTCTGACTGAAGCAATCGGTTCTCATGAAATTGGGCAGAAAGAGAAAGAAATAACTTCCATGGAGATGCTTTTTCTTGGCCATTTTTTAAAGATTGCTGCCGAGCCTCGAGGCCGACTGGTCCTGCCCCCCCCCCCGCTGTTAGAGAGGATGGAGACCTGCTGAGGTCTTGACTCTTCATTTCTTCATGGAGCTTCCTGCTGTCATCTGCAGTTTTATTGTAAAGTTTAGTTTAATTGTCTGGAATCAAACTTCTATGTTCAAGGAACACGATAAAAGTCTTTGATTCCATATAAAAAGGTGTTTTAAATTACAGACATTAATATTATCTATGAATATATTCTTTTTCTGCTTCTAGTGATTTTGTGATTCAGGTTTTAAGATAAGGTCTCTAAGATCGTGTCTGCACCTGTAAAGATGTTTTTTTAAACGGATATTTTCCTTTCGTCCACGAGGAAAAAGGACTTTTAGGTAGAAAACTCCTAAACTCCGGTTACTTTGTATCTGTGTGGAACGATGACGTCATCTCCTTAACTCCTTAACTCCTTCATGTCCTCGTTTCGTCTCCTTCCTCTGAGTCTTTCTCAGCAGGGCTCTGTTACTAAAAGGTCACTTCGTATAACAGAACTCAGAATCTACGTTTTCTAATCTTTTTTATCTCCTCATGTTGAAAAGTGACACAACATTTAGTCACATTTAGTTGTGGCACCAAATCTCAAATACAGTATGTATAACTGAAGAAATAATTCTTCTCACTGAGCATGCTCAGAACTTATTCTCTTGTATTTGATGTTTCGTTGATCAAAGTCTTTATCGCCACCTACTGGTGAGTGTGGACGTATATATTTAGTGAATCGAAGGTGGTGTGGACAGAATTTGATTTTAAAACGTGGAGGAAGATAAGAAAACACACATGTATACGTGTAGATTTGTGGCTCCATACAGATTTACTGGAGGTCAAAGCAGCAGCCAGCATTTTAGAAATAACGATGTCCACATTCCTCCAGCAGAAGACGGACTGTGTCTCCTTTAAAGTGAAATGTCTCGCTGCTGCTCTCATGTGTGTTTCAATCAGCTGCAGAATGTTTGTATTTGACAAACCTGCAGAAAGCGAGTCACCGATGGACCGTCCATCATCGTCATCATCGTCATCGTCCATCAACATCACCGCCACCATTATTCCTGATGTTCCTCTGGAGCTCCTGTCAGCTGATGTGTCACACAGATCCAATAAGACGCCTCCTCCAGAGTCTGTTTGTCCCTTTAAAAAGCCTCCCTCAGCAGTTTATCATCACACACGAAGGAGGAGGAGGAGGAGGAGAGGAAGAGGGCTGGACATCAGGCGACATTTTCAAGTCATTTTTATCTCAATGGGGCTTCTTTGATTTTATACAAGACAACTTCAGTCAAAGTTTAATGCACTGATAATAGAGGTGGAGAGTGAGTATATTTATACTCCACTACATTGATTTTAGTTACTAGTTTTACATTAAAAACACATAAAATACAGTTAAGAAAATAGTTACATCCTGTCCTCATCTCCTACGTTCTGTCCTCATCTCCTACATCATGTCCTCATCTCCTACGTCCTGTCCTCATCTCCTACATCCTGTCCTCATCTCCTACGTCCTGTCCTCATCTCCTACATCCTGTCCTCATCTCCTACATCCTGTCCTCATCTCCTACGTCCTGTCCTCATCTCCTACGTCCTGTCCTCATCTCCTACGTCCTGTCCTCATCTCCTACATCCTGTCCTCATCTCCTACATCCTGTCCTCATCTCCTACAGCAGGACCACGCTGTTCTAACATCGGTATTTAACAGATGTGATTTCATATCAGTTGCCATTTTACTGCAGAACACGTACTGTTACTTTTGATAAAGTACCTTTAGCTAATAGTACTCTGTAAACTACTTGGTACTGAACTTCAGCAGGACTTTGAGCACGTCTTCTTGTAGTGACTCAGTTTAATAACGTTGTTGAATCGGTGCTGTTACTAAAATAAAAGATCCCAAAACTCTGATCAATAGAAGACTCGGGGGAGTTGCTTTAAAAAAACCTCTCAATTAACATGAAACATCAGAATGAGGTAAGTGATTTTAGGATTGATGGATTTGGCCGCTGTTCTAATTAAACGGAGCAGATGCTCCATTTATCGGACACACGGAAGGTTTTTAATTTGCTGCAACACCAAAACCTCATTCATCGATGGCTCCGAGGTGTTTTTGGGAATCATTTGTTCATGAATATTTCCGTCTTTGGCCCAAAGCTAATCCACTTCTTTTTTTCTCTTTTCTTTTTTCAGGCAGAGAAACATCGGCACATTTCACAGCTGTGAGAACAACAGCAGGCGGTTAAAAGAAGGCAGCAGGTGAGCGGCAGCATGAACACACGGGTTAAAAAAAGAGCTGCGACGAACCTCAGCGTGAAAACATGTTCAGCTCCTAAAATCAGCTGTTTTCAGAAGAATGAAGGAGGACATTTGGCTGGTGGAGCTGCAGTCGCCCACTGAGCGTCTTCACACCTGGTTCACATGTTAAACGATGTTAGAAACAGGATGTGTTTATGTAGCACCGCCTCACGGCTTTAGCTTCCTGGCTTCACATATCTGGAACAGCAGAACTCTGTCTGCCTTCACAACAGCAGCGACTGGTTTGCCTGCTGTGAATCCTCATTTTGGGGTTTTAGCTGAATTTTGAATAAATCGGTGAAGCAGAAAGCGTTCCATCAACTGTCAGATTAAACGTGGAAATATTAAATATATGAGAGAGAGAGGAGGAAATGAACAATAGCAGAACGTTTCAGTTTGACAGCAGGTATTCGTCTGCACACTTTACATTTACACCTATCATGAAACCAGATGTTAGATGTAAAGTGGTGCTGTTGTGTTGAAGCAGTCGTTATTTTTTAAATCACGAGTACGTCTCAAGTTTGAGCTGTAAGTCCAAAGTCAGGACCAACGAGTCTCAAATCAAGACCAGCATCAACAAAGTCAGGACCAACGAGTCTCAAGTCAAGACCAGCATCAACAAAGTCAGGACCAACGAGTCTCAAGTCAAGACCAGCATCAACAAAGTCAGGACCAACGAGTCTCAAGTCAAGACCAGCATCCCCAAAGTCAGGACCAACGAGTCTCAAGTCAAGACCAGCATCAACAAAGTCAGGACCAACGAGTCTCAAGTCAAGACCAGCATCAACAAAGTCAGGACCAACGAGTCTCAAGTCAAGACCAGCATCCCCAAAGTCAGGACCAACGAGTCTCAAGTCAAGACCAGCATCCCCAAAGTCAGGACCAACAATTTTAAGTGAAGAACATCAACAGCAATGTCAAGACCAACAAGTCCCAAGTCAAGAAAAGCACTTTCTGCATACGTTTGAAAAGTCCTATATGAATTATTTTAGTAGTAGTAATAGTTGTATTGTTAGTAGAAGTGTTAATATTAAAAGCAAGATCCAAGTAAAGTCGCAAGATGAGACTGACGAGTCACAAGTAAAAACCAACAACTCCCAAGTCCAGGCCAACAAGTCTCAAGTCAACACCGAATAGTTTCAAGACCAAGTCCTTAATGAGATGTTTTGCATCTTAAAGAAGTCATTATGCACTATTCACCCGATTTGATCAAAATGACTTTAAAGTCTTTATTGATGATTGTTTGATTTATTGTAAACTTTGGTTTAAGACGTGATATCAAAGCTGCATCTGACTTCATCCTTTCATTAAGTTTTATCATGTTATTATATTTTTCATTCCATCTAATATTTAAAATGATTTCTTATGTCTGTTCCTCTTGTATATTTATCCAGTATTTTTTATTTTGTTTCATTTATTTAATTCTATTTGACTTTCTTTGGACAGTGAAGCCCTTTGTGGCTGGTGTCTGAGAATGATGCTGACATTAAAGTCTGTTTGACGGATGTCAATGGTTCATACGAGCAGAGTAATACTAGTGTGTGTGTGTGTGTGTGTGAGTGTGTGTGTGTGTGTGTGTGTGTGTTCTGGTCAATATTCCAGCGGAGTGTGTCTGAACGTCAAAGGTCAGCGGAGTTTATCTTGTTGTATAAAATGTCTCTTGAAAGGTCAGAGAGAGACTGAGAGTTCCTCATTAAGCAGAAGAGACACATTGACTGAAGCTTCAGGTTCAGACGGAGGTCCAGAAACAACACCACCGACCACCAGTGATGATAATCCTGCTGCCCAGAATATTCACTAACAGTGTTTAATATTAGGTACGATTGATCCGTACTGTGCCACCCAACCGCCGCTCAGCTTCCACATCAGTGATATTGTTCCGTATCCGAGAACACTATACCGTCATCCACGGGACATTCATTTATGTTGTCTCGAAGTGTAGGAAAGCGCTACCCAATCAAGACAAGTCCTAAGTCAGGACTAATAGGACTAAATAAGGACTAAGTCCCAAGTCAGTACCAATAAGTCCCAAGACAAGACCAACAACTCATGGCCAACAATTCCAGAGTCAAGACCAACATGTCCAAAATCAAAACCACCAAGTCCCAAGTCAAGACCAACAAGACCATAGTCCAGGCCAACAAGTCCCAGGTCAAGACTACCAAGTCCAAAGTCAAGACAACAAGTCCAGGCTAGTGAAGCTGCACCCTTAGTATTAGTTTGTAAATACTGAGGGTGCAACTATGCATTAAAATGAAGGATGGCTACAGAGTTACCATTGTTATACCTGTACGAGTCAACCTTGGCATCATGCCTGTTGTTCATATTTTGGAGCTAAGACCCTCATGCTTACCTTCAACAAAACAGTTTTTACAATAATCAAACTAACTGGAGTTTGGGGTCAAGTGCACTCGGATCGAGGCCTCAGATATTTCAGACAGACACAAACTTGCTGCCATCTACACAACTGGTTAAACTGTTCAACTTCCAGCCGTCATGAAGAAATAATTGAAAGACAACGATCCCTCCAGAGGCCTGTGGAGACGCTGGAGTCCCATGCTCTTATAACATGATACAAATACTAATAACTCTGCTGCAGTCACAAGAAAGGGCTTCACACATTTAAATTGTTCTCCAGCGAACTCAAAACATATCTTTCAATTAAAAAAGAGCCAATTACTTTTTGTTTTGAAGTTTTTCTCCTCACTGTGTGCTAAATGGCCGAAGCACATGGATATGAAATGAAAGCTGACACGAGACCGATTGTTTATTCATGAATGTGTCGAACTTCATCAGTCAGAGTGAAGCTGCAGGCTGTCAGACCCACTTCAGTCTTCATTACTGATCAAAACGATCTGAAAGGTTCCAATTAAAGATTAGTTCATATTAATGATGTTGAGAACCCATTATTCTAAATCTGTTTTAATGGAAATCAAGCTGTCAGGTTTCCATACTCTTTGTGAGTTTGTGTTTCTTCTTCGTGTGATGGCTTACAGATGCTTTTAACCTTCAGGTTTTATTTTGAAATTCTAGCAATTTGCTGTAAGCTGTAAGTTTCAGGCGGTTGATTTCTCCAAATATGTGATGGACGTCTTTCACTATTTTTGCATCAAATATTGGACTGATTATTTGATTATAACTTTTGTTTGAAGAACTAGATGGCGGATGGAAGATGGATGTTTCAATTTGGCAAAACATCAAGTCAAGAAGGCCAACAAGTCCCAAGTCAATGCCAACAAGTCCCAAGCAAAGAGGGTAACTCAAGGCCAACAAGTCCCAAGTCAGGACCAACAAGTCCCAAGTGAAGACAGCAACTCAAGGCAGCTATGCATTAAAATGAAGGGTGGCTACAGAGTTAGCATTATTATATAGATATTAGGATCTTAATAGATAATCCGTGATTAAATGCACCACCCAGCGAGCACACTAAGTGACCCATACTGAACACACATATGAAAGTGGAAGGCTTGCAGTATCTGGTTCCAATATACTTTTGAGATATTTTTTCTGATTAAATGTACCAGAGCTATACTGAGGCGTGCGTTGTATATTTATAAGTAATGGTTTGGTTTCAGAAGAGGAGGGGGCAATCAAGTAGCAAACAGAAAAAGACAAATTGCTGTTCCTGCTGTGAACAAACCCAACAACCTTTATAAATAAGTTACTCGAGAGGCAAACCGAGGGCAATAAAAGTCCACAAAGCACTCGCTGCTCGTTACCTTTATTATTGTGAGCTCATACCTGAAGGTCTGAGGACTCTGCTTACAGGTTTCAGTGAAGGACACACTGATGCTGGTGGGGGGGGGGGGGGGGGGGGGGGGGGGGGTTACAGCATTGTTTGTGTGTGGTTACATAAATAGGCTGCAAAGTGTCCATGAAGAGGTCATCTGGTCGTCAGGTGACTGAACACGACAAGTGAATATCGGATGCTAATGTTGTATCCAGAGGTGAAAGAAGTATTCTGATCCTTTACTTAGTGAAAGTGAAAGTACTAGTACCACACTGTGAAAATACTCCACGACAAGTAAAAGTCCTGCATTGAAAACCTGAAGTAAAAGTGTTGATTGATCAGTAAAACGTTGTTCTTTTATATCTGATGTTTCTGCTGCATTAATGTTGTGTTTTTTACCACTTTTTTATTTTTTAAAAACAAAAAGTCAGGAAATCAAAATACACATATGGTAAAAATATACAATAAAGATTTTCTTGGAATGTTGTCCCAGCATGAACACATATATTATTGACAAAATGACATAAAATAATATATAACAAAATAAAATAACATAACATAAAATACATATGAGGGAGAAATGTATAATATCAGATCATGCTTACTGAGCATTAACATTTCAACACTAACACATTTCTTTTTAATCTCTGCCAGAACAGAAGACCAGAATATTGAGATCAGTGGAAACGACCACATCAGATGAGCTCCAAATTGTTTTTGTCACTTCCAACACGCTGCAGAACACGATTCATCATATTTAATATGTATTTCAGGAGTCACATGGAGTTTATTAATGATTTAGTCATTATAATTTAATCTACAGCAATGCATCATATTCTATACGATCATCATATGATCCTGTGAGAACCACGTATCTCTAAAAGAAGAAGGAGTATGAAGTAGCACAAAATGGAAATACTCAAGTAATACTCAGAATATGTATGTATATATATATATATATGAGTGGTTTGTCTCTTCTTCTTCTTCTCTCTCAGCTTCTGAACATCGATCTCAGCTTCTCTATCTTGTTAGTGAAGCATCAGTCTTTCTCTGCAGAGAGGAGCAAATATATAAACCAACTGTGCAGCTTTAATGAGGAAAATGTGAAGACACAGCTGAGCTAGCAGCACTTCAAAATGTGTGTGTGTGTGTGTGTGTGTGTGTGTGTGTGTGTGTTTAGTGTGTGTGTGTGTGTGTGTGTGTGTGTGTGTGTGTGTGTGTGTTGTGTGTGTGTGTGTGTGTGTGTGTGTGTGTGTGTGTTTAGTGTGTGTGTGTGTGTGTGCGTGCGTGTGCGTGCGTGTGTGTGCGTGTGTGTTTAGTGTGTGTGTGTGTGTGTGTGTGTGTGTGTGTGTGCGTGTGTGTTTAGTGTGTGTGTGTGTGTGTGTGTGTGTGTGTGTGTGTGTGTGTGTGTGTGTGTGTGTTTAGTGTGTGTGTGTGTGTGTGTGTCCAGCTTCATCCCTGCTGACTGCAGTTGCTTGATATTTCTGTAAATTGGATCAGGGCTGCGTCTCTTCGCTCTCTAGCAGCCTCTTTAGCTTTTAAAGAACCGTTGGTGGCGTTCGGCATTACCCATAATTCACTGCTCTCCGTGCTCTAACCTCAGCAGTGTGGACAGTGACGGCGGTCCTCGTTAACTGTTCAGATCTACTTCAGCCGTGTTTCTGCTGGAGGTTCATGACCCTCATCACACCTGATGATACGATCAAACTATAATTCTGTTTTCACATCATCTGTTATAATAAACATTTATTCCAAGAGAAAAAAGAACAAGAGTAGAACGGACATTGAAGTATTCCTCCTGCTCATTTGTACGAGTACAAAAGAAAACGGCGGGGCTACGGCGTCTCTACGTCACTCCTCCTCAGTCCAGATATGGTCACTTCCTGTTCACTGGTTGCAAAAAAAACAAGATGGCGACGGCCAAAATACTGAACTCAAGGCTTCAAAACATCAGTCCACAAACCGATGAGAGACGTCACCATGACTTCGTCCACTTCTTATAATCAGTCTGTGGTTCTTTCCTACGCTGTGACGAGTGGATGAAGCATTAAGTTGTTAAGTTTTACTCATTAACTCTCTACGTTTCGTAACGTTTCTACTCCACTGATCTTTTTAGTCATTGCTGCAGAACCTCAGTGAGTCTGTTTCTACATGTATACATACATATACATATACATTTCTACATACATTTACATATACAATTAAACATACATTCACATATACATTTATACATATATTTATACATACATTTACATATACATTTAAACATACATTCACATATACATTTATACATATATTTATACATACATTTACATATACATTTAAACATACATTCACATACACATTTAAACCTACATTTACATATACATTTATACATGTATTTACATATACATTTGTACATACATTTACATATACATTTAAACATACATTCACATATATATATTTATACATATATTTATACATATATTTACATATACATTTAAACATACATTCACATATACATTTATACATATATTTATACATATATTTACATATACATTTAAACATACATTCACATACACATTTAAACCTACATTTACATATACATTTATACATGTATTTACATATACATTTGTACATACATTTACATATACATTTAAACATACATTCACATATATATTTATACATATAATAACATATACATTTAAACATACATTTACATATACATTTATACATACATTTACATATACATTTATACATACATTTACATATACATGTTGTGACGTCCCCAGGGCCTCTGCCGGGACGGGGGTGTGTGTTTGTGCGGTGGCGTCTGTCTTTCTTTCAGTGTCTCTGGATTCTAGAGTGAGGTCATCAAGGAGATTGGAGTCAGCTGGCCACTGCCTTCGCCCTATAAGACCCGCCCCCTCCTGACAGAGAGCCGGCTTCTTCCCACCTGACACACCTGACGCGCTGCACGGAGTGTTGGCAGCAAGATTCCGTCAGTCAAACTGGCGGCACGTTTTGCCTACTGGTGTTCATTAAGAGAATGCTTATTTTTGTTGCACATTTGAAATGTCCTGGCCTTTTGTTAATTAAAAATATTTGTTGAAATCCTTGCCTGAGTTTGCGTGACATTTGTTATGGTTTCGAGCCAGACCATATACATGTATACATACATTTACATATACATGTATACATACATTTACATATACATGTATACATATATTTACGTATACATACATTTACATATACATTTATACATACATTTACATATACATTTATATATACATGTACATATACATTTATACCTACATTTACATATACATTTATCCATACATTCACATTTATACATACATTTACATACATTTATACGGTTCAGTATGAAGGGGCCCTTCTGGTTGTTCCAAAGTCGAGGCTCAAAACTCCTTTGTGAACTCTGTTCTTAAAGGTGGTACATTAATAAAGTTGTTATTATATAGAAGTTAGCCCGCTGCATCAGTCATAATAGCAACAGTACACATAAAAATGGCCGCCGCTCTGACCATCCTGCTACGTAGATTTAAAAGTGACTGTCTGTTCTTCTGGTGTTTTATTTCCATATCTACTCAACATGTGCTGATGGAACTAATTCTGTGTAAATGAACATTATTCTGAATGCATGAGGACATTAGAGGTGGATAAAGACTCCGGACACAGTGTGAGGATTTACTGTCTCTGCCTGCAGAGATAAAGACGAAGGTGAAGAAATATGTTGCTGTTATTTCAATGAAGTGACCCTTTAGAGAGAGAATCCATTATAGAAGCCATCATGTAAACAGTGTAATGAGGGGGTCTGAGACAATGAGTGCTGAGAGAGAAACCTCCATCTGCTCCATTGTTCCCGGTGGAGCCGCTCATTACGGAGCTGGAACGACCCGCCGGGGGATCGAACCGGCGCTCCGCTCTCCGAGGACGATTCGAGCGAGCGTAAAGTGAGACGGATGATTTGGTGTTTTTGGTGTTGATAAGTCGAGGAGATCGTTAACGCCACGGGGAAGATGGATGGAGGGCTGCAGGATGGTGGGGGGGGGGGGGGAGCTGACCTTTGACTCTTGGATTTAACGTCTTCTGGGATGTTTGTGTTCCATCTTAACGGATATTTAATGGAGAAGAAGCAACGCAGCAGAAATAATTCAACCTGCAGAGAAAAACACTTCCTGTTAAGTCACTGTTCAGCATGTGTTTTCTTTAAATTAAACTAATTCATTTAGAGACTGAAGATAATCCACCACTCTATATAATAAACTGTTATAAACAATAAGAGTCTTTTATTTGTTTACTAGATGAACAAAGAGATTAAAATGTTCTCTTCACGTTTAATAATTCACTGCAGTCGTGTGTTCACATCACAGAGCTCTGTGGACACAACTTCCCTCAACTTCAGAAGGAAAACTAATAATAACCAAAACGGAACAAAAGAAACGGAACTAAAACCAGATAATTTAGAAAAGTGACATTAAGAAGCACATAACATAAGTAGAAAACATAATCAGTAGATAACAATCCAATAACAACAAATAAATACATGAAAAACCAAATCAATTAACGATTAAGATCAGATAATCCCTCATTGAAGATTATTGAGGAAATGTTCCGCTGCACAAAGACAGAAAAACAAATAAATAGAGAAAGTAAAGAATAAGGTATGAAAAACTAAATTAATAGAATAGAAAATATAAAGTTTAAACAAGCACATGTAGACGTAACTGACCCTTTGCTAAGTCCCGCCCTCTATCCCAGACTAGCCAATCATAGCGTAGCGTCGTCGCTCTCAGACATTTCTATCAGACGTCAACCTCCGGTTCTTTAAGTGAAGTCAGAGCTTCACCAGTTAAAGCTGCATCCTCTCTAGTGTCCACCAGGGGGCGACTCCTCTGGTTGTATAGAAGTCTAGTCTAAAATGACTCTACTTCTCTCTTGATTTATTCCCTCAGTAAACATTGTAAACATGAGTTTATGGTCTCAATCTCTAGTTTACAGTCTTCTTCAATACAGCATGATGTTCATTTAGTACATGTTGGTGCTGCTGCCGGTCAGCTCACATTTCATACAGAGACACAATGTTCATCACATAAATCATATTTTGTCTCACAGCGTTTGTCCTTCACGTCTTTTCAATCTGATGACCTGAAAAAAGCAGAAACTGTCAATATAGCGTGTGTGTGTGTGTGTGTGTGTGTGTGTGTGTGTGTGTGTGTGTGTGTGTGTGTGTGTGTGTGTGTGTGTGTGTGTGTGTGTGTGTGTGTGACATCATGAATCACATGATGGATGTTTCGCTGTGATGAAAGATAGAAAAACACACCGACATACGACGTTACACATTAATATTCATGCAGACACACAACTTCTGCTTCATCACATTTTGAAAATGTAATATATATTTTTATATAAATCTATATGTATTTATATATATATATATGTATATATATATATATATATATATACATATATATATATATATATAAATACATATAGATTATAAGAATATATGTTTAGATATATGAAGCAACGTCACCATGCAGAAACATACGAAAGGTCAAAATCCAATATTATAATATATATTATTGTGTATAATGAGTTGTGTTACTTTTGGTACTTTAATTATGAAGATTTTAAGACTTTTACTTGTAACTGAGTATTTTACTAAAAGTACTTCCTCTGATAAATAATCAACAAAGATTATTTTTAGTGGTGAATCCTACTGAAACGTGTCCAGTTAAACAACACTATAATATCATGTAACTTTATATTAATAGTTTATTATTGGACGGCTGGTCGGAAACATGCTAACAGATTAGCATCGCTAGCTCTCTTCTCCTTTAATAGGAAGGGGGAAAGTGAGGGGGGGGGGGGGGGCATGGTGAAGCCCCATTATAATATATATATATAATATTATATTACCTGCCCTGATGGAGCCGCTCCAGGCGGTATGGCCTCATTTTAAACGAAGAGAGAAAAATATGATATTTTCCTCCTCAGACTCTGGAGAGTAGCTTCAGAAATACTATATATAAATATATATATATATATATATATATATATATATAACATTATACTGTATATATATATATATATATATATATATATATCTTTATATATATACTATATATAGATATATAGTATATATATTTATATTCATATTTATATTTATAAACATAAATATAAAAAGAAAACACCTGGATCTTTGGTTCTCCTCTTTGTTAATGCCTCCTAGAGGGTGTTAGAGAAGGAAGGAGGAGATGTGAGAGAAGGAAGGAGGAGATGTGAAATGAGTTTCCTGAAGACTGACTTGAGTCCACTGAGGTGTAACAGGAGCTCCTGTGGTTCTGTGAGGAGGACCGGATCCTCTTATTAAGGTGGAACTGTGGGGTCACTGTCTCTCTCCTCACCTGTCTGTCTCTCTCTGTCCTCACCTGTCTGTCTCTCCTCACCATCATTATCACATATCTACATTATTGTAACCATCACATTGAATCCTGTCTGTCTCTGTCTGTCTCTTTCCTTCTCCTCTTCTTCCTTCTTTGATGATATTCTTCTTCATTTCTCTATGTCATCATTTAAAATCTTCATTTATTTCTCCATCAGCTCTCTTTTTATTTAAAAACAAACCTCCTTTATGTTCTTTCTCACTTCCATTCTGCTGCCGGACAAATATTACGTCTGTTTTAATTATTCAGATATACTTCCTTGAATAAATGATGGTGTGGGTACATCTGGAAGGAAGACCCCGTCTGTGTGTTGGCAGCAGTGTTTAGTCGGTTATGATAATGAGTTTCCTCTGTGGAGCAGCAAGCCGTCACTCAGCTCTGCTCTCTCATCCTCTTCCAGTATCAGCAGCTGCCAGCAGAACGACGCTGTACATCCCATAATAACACAGAATATATCTCTTCAACTGCTTTTTACTTTTAACTTCCACTTCCTGTGAAAAATAGAATATATATTCCTACTCAGTTCACTGAAATATTAGAGATGAGTATATTCACCACATGGCCAAAAGTATGTGGACACTGCCTTGAAGTGAACGATATATTAATAATATTTTCACCTCTTTACCTTTCTGACGGGGAACTATGGAAGGACATTTCCTCCACTGTGAGGAAACAATATTTGGAGATAGTATCTCCAAATAATGACTTACTATCTCATAATCATGACTTACTATTTCATAATCATGACTTACTATCTCATAATTATGACTTAGTATCTCATAATCATGACTTACTATCTCATAATCATGACTTACTATCTCATAATCATGACTTAGTATCTCATAATCATGACTTACTATCTCATAATCATGACTTACTATCTCATAATCATGACTTAGTATCTCATAATCATGACTTACTATTTCATAATCATGACTTACTATCTCATAATCATGACTTACTATCTCATAATTATGACTTAGTATCTCATAATCATGACTTACTATCTCATAATCATGACTTACTATCTCATAATTATGACTTAGTATCTCATAATCATGACTTACTATTTCATAATCATGACATACCATCTCATAATAATGACTTACTATTTCATAATCATGACTTACTATCTCATAATCATGACTTACTATCTCATAATCATGACTTAGTATCTCATAATCATGACTTACTATCTCATAATAATGACTTACTATCTCATAATCATGACTTAGTATCTCATAATTATGACTTACTATCTCATAATCATGACTTACTCTCTCATAATTATGACTTACTATCTCATAATCATGACTTAGTATCTCATAATCATGACTTACTATCTCATAATCATGACTTAGTATCTCTAATCATGACTTACTATCTCATAATTATGACTTAGTATCTCAATATAATGACTTAGTATCTCATAATCATGACTTAATATCTCAATATAATGACTTACTATCTCATAATTATGACTTAGTATCTCATAATAATGACTTAGTATCTCATAATTATGACTTAGTATCTCATAATCATGACTTACTATCTCATAATAATGACTTACTCTTTCATAATTATGACTTACTATCTCATAATCATGACTTACTCTCTTAATTATGACTTACTCTCTCATAATCATGACTTAATATCTCAATATAATGACTTACTATCTCATAATTATGACTTAGTATCTCATAATCATGACTTACTATCTCATAATTATGACTTACTATCTCATAATCATGACTTACTATCTCATAATTATGACTTACTCTCTCATAATTATGACTTACTATCTCATAATTATGACTTACTCTCTCATAATTATGACTTAGTATCTCATTATAATGAGCTTCTGTTTATAGCATGCCGGCCTCCTATTGGCCGCTCCTCGTTGACCCCCTCGTTAGTCGGAGGCGTCTCCTGTGCTTGTTAGCTGAGGTAATTAAAGGCCTGCTGAACCTGTTCTTTAATTGAACGGTTTTAATGAAGACCTCTGTGGGTCGGAGCGTTTTCAGAGATACGACCGCAGCTGAAGGTCTCGACATTAATCAGCTTTCTCTGAATCATTCTGAGTGAAGGCTTTCAACGTTTTCTTCAGGTTGTATTGACCTCTTTCCTGTATATTAGTGGGCAGAGTTTAGGTGGAATAATTCTTCAAACACGTTATGTAACAATGTGTATTAATGTATGTGTGTAAACCATATGGTACAAACAATAACAACGCTGCCGTATTTACGCCTAGATGACGTTATTTTGAGTGTTGATGGAGCTGCTACAAATTGATCTGAGCTCCACTGAGGAAACAAGCATTTTAAAAGTGATTTGCTTGTCGTCTTGCGGAGAGAACTAACAAAACAAAACAAAACAAAAGAAATGTACAAGACTTAAAATACAAAGATTTGACAGATGAGTTTTGTCACAACGAACGAAGTTAAAGCCAAAATATTAAGAGAGTCACAAGAGAAATTTCCCTAATTTCAGATTGGACGGAATGTCAAACCTTTAGACATATTCCTACAAAATGACCATCCCATTCAACTTAACTGCATTAATTACATTTTAAAGGAAAGTGGTTAAAACTGTAAATTGAAACAAAACAAAACAAAATGCAACAAAACTACTTAGTCGGGTTTAGTAAAACGCCATAGTTTGTCTTAGAATAAACATGGACATAACATAAAATAGGTCAACGGTGACTTTTATGTCTCCTGGGTGAAAGTCCTGTGTTTGTTACCTGGTGTGTTTAGTCCTCTTCCCTTTGCCGTGACGAATCCTGTAAACAGGGGAACCAAACTGCGCTTCTTCTGTGCTACAAAAACAACTAGAAGGGCATTGGGAGTGAGCAGATCTATTGGTTTTGTCTTCAGGGACAGAAACAGTCTGGTTTTTGTTTTTTGTGTCCTTCAGGACAAAAACAAAGGGAAAGGATCCTTTTTTTCTGGTGGAAAGACAAATTAAATGCATCCACATGAGGAGCAAGTGACGTAGTATTTATTATCCAAATACATGGTGGGCAGGAGGGGAGAAACACCAGGTTGGTGTTGGACACCGTTTTGTGTTTGTGGTTTTGTTGCTTCAACCTAACTTTGTCGTCCCCAAAAACAGTTCTCTGAGCAACATAAAGAATATGGATAATTCATGTCCCTGTCCACAAAACCAATAGATTGCAATTTGTGACTATTTCACAAACTGCCGTGAGACTGTATTGGACAGCAGGACACCCGACCTCTGGTTCGCCCAAGTTTAATAACTCTGTTAGCACTGTCGTTGTTGTTAACACTGTTAGCTCTGTTATGGTTCAGCTACCTCCATGTTTGCTTGTGACGTGAGATTCTGGAGCATTCGTGAGCAGCTAATCCCGGTCCAGACTCTGAATGTTGTATATAGCACCAAACAATCCGCCCCCTAGAAAATATAATGGGTTCTTCTTAGTAGATTTTTCCGTATTCCTGCTGATAAACAAAAAGAGACGGAAACATAACTCGTTGGTGGAGATGATGAAAAAGCTTTAGGGTTACCATAAAAAGAGGTAAACAGTTCAGTACCCTGAAAACCAGAAAGAAAAACCTGAAGCTGGTTCTGGATGACGTCAGTGATCCTCTGACTTCTCAGCTCGTGCCAATACTTTTACTGTTTAAATCTCATCTGTGTCTGACACCAGCAGAACTAAAGAAACATTCGGTTAAAGCAGGAAGACGATTGATTTCTCCGTCACTGTGAGGCTCGACCTCTCAGGTATTACCTGAGGGTTTTACTGGGGTTTTGTTCAAGGGCTCTCCCAGCATCAGTGATCAGGTAAGCTGGAGAATATTTAACCACTGCTCCTGTTTCACGCTTTTTGCCTCGTCCTCCAAACGCCAATGTCAAGGCCCACTGGGCGACGTCTGATCGGCTGCTGCTCACAGGGCTCAGTCCTTCTAAACTTGTCTAATCAATAGGGTCAGTGTTAATGATGGCGTACGATACAGAAACTCAAGAGGCCTGCTTCACTCCTGTGAAGTTCACTGCTTCAATACGTTGTGTCAAATGTAGAAAACCAGGTGAAAATACCAGGTGACCGATGACATCCGACACTTTAAACATCCACTTAGGAGAGTTGAAGGAGAGTTAAAGATCTGTCCCTCCTTCTCTTCTTCTTAACTAAAATAAGAAGATACCATTCAAACACTTTGAGCACGTTGTAGGTTAACTTAGTTTTTAGGTTTAGTTACACAACAAAACTACTTTGGTCATGTAACAAAAGTAAAGGTCAAATAACTGAGCTTTGACTTGGTTTCACACAGGACATGAACAACGCTCTCCTGAGTGCAAGTCCTGCATTTGTTTGTGAAGACTGCAAAGACACAACCATGCAGAGAATGTGTGACGGGTTAACGTTAACTACACAACACATACACTAACCAGATGCAAAAATGTGATGCTAACGCTAACGTTAGCCTTTGTAAGTCAATGTCATCTACGTTACCATCTCCATCGTATCCCAGCTGCAGGGAGACATGGAGCCAGATGTTGTCCTTTGATTTGGTTGTCGAGGTAGTTGTCATGGTGACTGAGATCATGGTGATCATTCGGTATTGAGAAGGGGACTGACCTTTATTCTGAAGGCTAATTATTCTGAAACGCCAAAAACAAGCGACCATTTCTCTGACAATAAGCACTCTCAAACAGAAGCACATGGCTCATTGTTATGCAGAATGACAGCAGGAATCAAGCTCCATCCAAATACTTTTCATCCTTTATTAATGAAGTGTCATAACTGTATGTGTTTATCATACTTTGATTAACATGTGAGATGACTATACAACCTTTGTAACTATCATGGCTATAGCAAAGGGATGGATGTGTGTTTCCTGACCTGTATATGCATATAATATAATATAATGTATTTATAGTTATTTGCACTGACAAAACAGGAATTTCTTTTAATTTCAAGCAATAACATGAAGATCCTCAGGGCAGCTTGAGCAATATTATCTACAAGCATATCACTTAAGTGGTCACTTCCAGCAGATTATAGATATTAGTATTGTATTATATTCTAACAATAGTGTGTCCTGTCTGCTGTCCACCTGAATGCTGCTGCCCCCAATTCTTCCTTCACATGCAAATCCAGACACGAGGTCTGAAGAGAGATTTCAGACCTCGTGTGGCATATTTGCTAAAAATAGTTCCCTCTCCAGAGGACCACAGCTGTTGCCAGGTGATAGAGGTGCTCGTCTTCATAGCTTGGCCCTCGGGATTCACCTCCCTGCAGTGACTTCTGCATTTGGGATTCCCTAAACCACAGCGAATGATTCACAAAGCTGGCTTTTTATTTGTATCTGTGTCTGTCTGTTCTGTTGGGTTAAAGGCAAGCCAGGGGGGCAGTGTTGCCTACCGGCCCTAATACTTCCTAGGGAAGGGTATCGTTAAGAAAAAGGAGATGAAAATACCAATGCCAGTACCCTTAATGTCCACCAGGGGGCGACTCCTCTGGTTGTATAGAAGTCTAGTCTAAAATGACTCTACTTCTCTCTTGATTTATTCCCTCAGTAAACATTGTAAACATGAGTTTATGGTCTCAATCTCTAGTTTACAGTCTTCTTCAATACAGCATGATGTTCATCTAGTACATTATGCTCCATTTAGAGTCAAACACACCATAAAGAGGGGACGCATCACTCCTTGCTGATTTGAAACAGTAGATGGTGTTTTGAACGATTTTCAAATAAAACTGACAATTTTTGGGGGATTTGGTAAGAAATATGAATATTAACACCAGCATTGATGCTATTTAGTTTATAGCTTAAAAAACATGTATAAGTGCAGTTTCTCTTTAATGTATATTTGTGTATATATGTGTTGTAAGAGGCTAATGAGTTATTTCAGTACGTTTGCTCAGTGGGCTGCCTTCTGGAGGATGGAGATGTCTGACGGTTCTGTTGGGTCAGTGTTTCCTCCTCAGCCATAATTGTTGATGCGTTGCACCTGCTTTGAGCACCTGAGTTCAAAAGTCCCTCCTCCACCCACAAGTCTTTACTCCTTCAGCACCACTTTGTTTGCTCCTTGTTTTCTCTTGTTTATGTAATAAACTCTAAATTTGGGTAATTTAAACACGTCTTCCTTTATGTTGCTGCCATTGAGCCAGGGTTGTAACATGAGATAAAGGCCGAGTTATACATCCTGAATTCATTGTCAGAGGCCCAGTCTCTGCTTCCCCATGCTACTGGGGGCCATTGATGTCAGGATCAAAACCTCCAGAGAACCAGCACCGGAGGTCATTTACATGCACTATAAGCTTTTTTTCCTCCATCCAAATAAATTCGGCCATCTGTGATGCAAGTGGCAGAATCCTTCGTGTTTTCATTGTTCATGCAGGTTCCGTTCATGATGCCAGAGATTTGAGCAACATCCTCTGCCGGGACACTGTATCCACCAGCTAGCTGTTTCTCTCTGGATCAACTGGTTTGTCCTTGTCTGGAGTCAAGGTCCTTCCCTGTCCCGGATTTCTGCACAATCCGTGTCTCCAAAAATTCAATGATGTCCTTGATGGAGAGGAAGAAGATCCCCCAGACTAGAAAGTCCTGGACCCCATATATAAGGGTTAGGATGGCTGCTGCTGTTCTGGTTACCACCACAACTGAATGAGCAGGACTACCTTTTAAGGAACCACTGTGGTTGCCAGTTATCTTTTTTGATTTTTTTATTCATTAGGGGCATATTTTATTTATCTTAATGGAGCCTTAATAGTTTATTTACTCTATTTCTGTTCTGCATAATCACATCAGAGACACATGTCCACTATCCTCCTCTGGATTGTAAGCTTTCATTGATGTAGACTTGCTGTTTTTTTCTTCTTTTGGTTTGCAGCTTTAACTCCTCCACAGCACATTAGGCACACATCCATGCGCTGCTTTCATTACTGATGTAAACAGTGAGGCTTAGTTTTAATAAATTATTACAAGTATTGTCAGTAGAATATCTGTATGGACTCCCTCCTGTTCACATCCCCTGAGGCGGTTTGTGACTGAGGAACTTTTCAATTAGTGAGTGGTGTTGGTGGAGGTTGAAGGTTGAATTCTCAAAGACGGATATGTTAGAGTCTAGAGACACAAACCGTCCAAGTTACACAACTGTTGAAAAGTCAACCAGACAAAGAGACAAAGATCCTCTGAGCAGCAGCTGAATAAGAAGAGAAGAAATCAGCATCGTTGGTCAAAGAAACAGGAAGCTTAGATTTAAACAGGAACAGCTTCCTGTTTCAGAGTCAAGAGTTTCACAATAAAAGCATCCTAGAACAAGCTGGAGTTTATCAAAGCTGTTATTCAGACTTCACAGTAGAAACAGAAGGTTACTCTAGAGCTACTGTTGGAACATCAGCTGATCTAGTCACAGTTTAAACCTCTTCAATTAATATTTACCAGTTATCAGTTTTCTCATGTCTCGTGTCATATAACACTGTGGGGACGTCCAGTTAAATGGACATTTTAATCATTTAATTCTTCTTTTGCGGCAAAAAAACGATTTCACACTTGAATAATCCATTTGGTGTCTGAATTATAGTGTTGTTATCGTTGTGAAAAGAGTTATGATAGAGTTATTATAGAAAGGAAACGTCAACAGTTTCTTAATGGTTGTTCATCCACCTGTGTTGCTTCTATATTCTTTTGGTTTTACCTTTGACGAAGTCAAAAGTAAATGTTATGTTTGAGCTGAAGGTAACCAGGTTCAGTGTAGACTTTCCATTCCTTCCTCACGAGGACGAAGCTCACAGAAACGTTCAAGATCTATTTCAGAGGATTTTACTATCTTTTCAAAAGGATCCCATCATCACTGATCGTCTGTGTTTATTTTGTGACCAATATTGATATATTTGGTGATGTGGTGTGATTTATTGATTAGCAATCTGTCCAGAGTTCAGACTGAGATGTTTAAAAGCTCACGACATCTAATTTCCTTGATTTTCTACACTGAGCAGCTTTTCCCACGAACCCATCGTCTTTTCTTTTTGGTTGTGTTCACTTTTGTTTGCTGTGACAGCAGCTTTGTGCTGGGTCTTTTGGCGTCTTTTGTCCTGTTGACAGAGCTAATGACCTCCTTTC
The DNA here is from genome assembly GCF_023349555.1 of Cebidichthys violaceus. Classification (NCBI taxonomy): domain Eukaryota; kingdom Metazoa; phylum Chordata; class Actinopteri; order Perciformes; family Stichaeidae; genus Cebidichthys; species Cebidichthys violaceus. Next base: position 1,355,653 of record NW_027176683.1, read on the forward strand.
ACCCGTCTCCTCCTCTTCTTGAACTCCTCACGCCTCCGAACAAACAAGAGGTTTAATTGCTGCTGCTGCTGTTTGGGAATCGCACTGAGGATGTTGGGTAAGCTGGAAGATTCTCCTTCATTAACACACAGTTCAACACAGGAGGAGCTGATGGATGCAAACAGAATCCGAGAAAATTGAGCCATTTATGAATTCTGCTGTGTTCGCCCCTCTCACTCCAACCGACCTCTCAGAATACACTGAACACACTCCGAAGTTACTGATAAAACTTTTATTATAAGTCAGTTTCTCATTGTTTTGCACACAATACTGCATGTTAATACAACAATAAGTCATGTGTCCCAACACCTGTCCTCCATCTTTTCTCTCTTGGTTCAACCAAACAAAACAATAAATGCAAAATGCCGGTATGTTTCTTGTAATGACCACAAATAGTGAATCCTTCGTGACGAAGAACCAAACACTTAACTCAGAAGTATATTATATGAATGCAACATGAAACATATGACAAACAGTCTATAAAGAAGGCTCCTGACAGAACAACCACGTCATCAGGATTCTTACGAGTGATCTGGTCGATGACGTGCATGATGTGCAAAGTTGATCGCATTAAAGTCAAACATCCAGGATCAGGACTTTGGGAGTTTTTCATAGATGTTGTCAAACTTGGCAAAAGAAGGCAAAACAATTGGACGTGCTAGTTTTTTCATCAAGGCGCTATGAGGCAGAATTAAGGTCTTCTTTTAACACATTACAAACCCCATAAAACCAACTATACCCAACGCATATTTTCATTTCATTCAATCTGTTGGATCAAGCCCAAAATCATGAAGTTGGAAAATGGTGAAGTGGTCCCTTAAGGTTGGAAGCGAGTCACTGACCCAAGTGAAGGAGTTCAAGTATCTTTCGATGTGAGATGGAACACAATATTGAATGGTGCAGCATCCGCGGTAATAGAGATGTTTCACCAGCCTTTTGTGTTAAAGAAGGAGCTGAGCCAAAAGGTGAAACTCTCAAACCCTCTCCTGTGCTCATGAGTTTTGGATAGTGCCCAAAAGAAGAAGATCGATGACAAATTTGTGACTGTAAGGCATCTATAAGGACAAGACCCTTGTCCCCCTCCTTAGCATGGAAAGGAACCTGTTGAGGTGGTTCCTCTGTGTGAAGGTTCTCTGGGCACTTCCACCTGGGAGGAGACCCCAGGTTAGACCCAGAACACTCTGGAAGGATTGCAAATCTCATCTGGCCATCAAATGCTTTTGGATCTTCCAAGAAAGACTTAAATACTGTGGTTTAGGAGAGGGACTACTTTGCATAGCGTGATCCGGATCCATCAAAGGTTGATTGATGTGAGGGTTGAAGGCAAACCTCTCAATTCTTCCAGTCTACATTCCAACCCTCATCTGTAGGTCATGAGTTTTTGTACACGACCGGAGGAATGAGAACACGAATATGAGGGTGCAGAGCTCATAAAGAGCTTTGACATCCAGAAAGAGCTGGGAGTAGCAGCTGCTCCTTCATGTTGAGACACTGGGGCAGACCCAGAATTTGTTTGAGGGATTGCTAATCCCAGTTGACCTAAAAATACCTCGGATCCCTCAGGATGAGCTAGAGGATGTAACTGGGAAGGACTTTCTTGCTTAGCTTGGTGCCATTGAGACCCAGACCTGGATGAAGTGGATGGAAGTGGATGTAGGGATCGTGAAGTTTGATCCTGATGCAAGATGTGATCAAACTGTAGAATTTTAGGAGGTTTGCATTGACAAGAATGAGACTGAGGATCTTTGACATCGAAAATGAGGTGGGAGTAGCAGCTGCTCCTTTATGTTAAAAGGAGCCAGTTAAATTGGTTTGGGTATCTGTATTCCTGTGGGGGTTTCCTGAACTGGGAGGAGTCACTGGGGCTGACCCAGAATTAGTTTGACGGATTGCTAATCCCAGTTGACCAAGGAATACCTTGGAATTCCTCAGGATGAGCTGGAGGATGTAGCTGGGGAGAACTTCTGGACTACCTTGTTTACCCTTGTGCCATTGAGACCAATACCCAAAATGGATGGATGAATCGTGTTTGATCCTGATGTAAGATTTGATCAAACTGTAGAATTTTAAGTTTACATTGGCAAGAATTAGAATGAGGGGCTTTAACTTCCCTCAATGGAGCCAGTTAAGGTGGTCATGGAATGTGATTAAGTTGTCTCCTGGATGCTTTTCTGGAGTTTTTTCCCCCAGCATGTCCTACGAGATGGGGTCAGGGGAGTAGAGCCAGAATTTGTTCTCGGGATCACTTATCCCATCTGGCCTGGGAACACCTCGGGATCCCCCAGGAAAAGCTGGAGGACGTGGGAAAAGTATATCTAGAGTTATTAAGTCAAAGGCAGCTGGACTTCCTTCCGATTCTTCAAGATCTTATGCCTATCATTAAAAAAGACTGCCTGGAACCAATCGACTTGCCTTTGACTGAGCACTTCTATCCATACCATGATCTAGATCACAAATAATCTTTACATTCACCTGGCAATCGGGACGTCTGGACTACCTTGTTTAGCCTGCTGCCACTGTGGATCTGCATAAGTGGTGGAAAATTGATGAATGAGATGTGAAGACTGATCCTGTCTTAGGAAATGAGTAAACTGTATACTTTCAGGAAGTTTTACGCTGAAAGTTTTCTAAAACTCACAGTAAATGTCCTCACTTACAAAACAAAAGAAATGTAGACTGGAAGACACAAACAATGTGGTTGCATCCTGAAAAAGGTCCGGATGCCAGATGGGATTGTTCCAGAGTGAACAACAAAAGGAAAACAAAAGTGAACCAGTAGCAGTATAATCAAAGACAGAAAGAGAGATTGGCAGGTGTTGTGGCACAAAGTGAACAAAATCTATCACCATAGTCTAAAAATCTCTCCAAGGATACTCAGGTTGTGCTTTTAAATCTACTCACACATTTTCGTTTACACGTGAACATGCTTCAGAGTAGAACATCCCCATCACCGGGTACATTGTAAACGTCATTATTACTCATATTACTCACTACCAGGAAACAGAAACCACAAGGGCCGAGGAGTCCTGCATGGAGATTTGCATGCAAAACAACAGTTCATGCATCTGCCTCGCCTTAGAAAAAAAACAGTAGAGGATGCAGACGTCTGTGAAGGCAGCTTGCTTGCTCATCTGGCAGAGATCCAAAATGCTTTACAACGTACGAACCTTACGAAATTTAGCAAAATATCGATAAACTCTTATAAAACCAAACCAGCAGGGGGGGCGGGGGGGGGGGGGGGGGGGGGGGGGGGTTCATACATTCCGTCATCGACTGTTTCCCTGCCTGTCATGCTGTCTGCAGGGAAGCAGTGTTTGGATTGGTCAGTGTTGTGAGTTTGTGTGCTATTAATGTCCATTAAAAACACTCCTGAATGTTACAATCAGCTCAGCCTCTGCAGGCCCCGCATGCACAACGGATGCTAAAGGTGCGACAGTCAGCATTTTTACACATTGAACCCAAGTTGGACCACAAGATAAGATACAAAGTTCTTCCTCACCTCACCGATACTTTTAGTGCTACTCTGCCTCATTTCCCAGAAAGAAACCTCTACGACTTCACTAGACGACTCAAGATGGCGGCTGCGAGTGTTTCGTGCCCAATCACACATGAAAACTGGCGCCGCCAAAGGGCAGTGTTGGAAGCCTGGTGATGTGGTGACTACTTGAAGGTCTCATTGGCGAGCTACTGTGGCTGGTGACTAACTGCTGACATGCTAGCTAGACAGTAATTTGCAGACGCTAGTCAGCCAAAATAGCTCACTCGCTTACTTGCTACTAGTTAGCTAACTTCTGGTAAGCAAATTAGCTGGTTTAGTTGCTAACTGGACTAAACATGTATCTATAATTTAAAGTTTAGATTGTACCATACATGTTGGCAGTTAATACTGTGACATAGGAGGATTATGTCAAATTGGATGGCGCGACAAAGCAAATACGACAAACACACGAGTCAGCATCTTTCTTCTATGTGAAATCTCTGCATAGATTTACTTTGCCTCCGCGGGCAAATTCCACTGAAATAAACTGATTCTGATAATGAAATGTTTAACCCGATATCACGATGAGGCGTATAAATAAATATCATCATTTATTGTCACAAGCGAAACTTAAGAAGAAATTACTCTTTCAGAATTTGCAAATTGCCATGTTGTTGATACGCCAATTGGTGAGAGCGGGCTGGAGAAGCTGCTTTCATTGTAAACAGTATCGTTGAGAGAAACACAAACATTAGCTACAATTCTAAAAAAAGCTCAACCAAAGTAATGCTACATAGCTAGCAAATGTGCTTTAAAAAACAGGCTATTAATGGCTACTAGTACGTGTAAACCCTGGTTTCTAGTGGGAAGTAAAACTTGGATCATGAAGTGGAGGAAGTTACTACAGTGTGATATGAGTTCTAAGGTATTACCCTCGTGTCCCGTACTCAAGTCTGCAAAACGATGCCTTGGTTCTTGTGTGTGATCAACGAGACTTCCTGTTCTTCTGTGTTCAGGAACACTAGAAGTGGGAAACACATTGCCCACGAATTATTTGCTTCAAAAACACGCTTCAGCTCCACAAACCGTCAGCATGATTGCAGGGTTTGATGAACCGCATTGCATCAGGACACGCCGCTCCCTTCGTTACGAAAAGCATCCGTTTTATCACATCGCTCTTTGAATTGTCGCTCCTCAGCTACTTTGACTGTTTTGGTAAACCACTGTAACCAGCACCTACACCTGCTACGCTACTCTTTTTTTAAGTTTTGCGCCATAGAGCGATCCAGCAGAACTTCCTGTAGGTCCAACCTGTAAAATCCCTCCTAACGTAAAATGCAGTGTGGAGGCTGATCAAATCAGTAAATGAGCCCCTTCCTCGTGGTAAAATGCTGCATGCAGCACCTTTAACATCCGCATCAACAAAGAACAAAAGACAGTAAACATTATTCTCAGTCTGGGAGAGGTTGTGTTGTGGGGGGGGGGGGGGGGGGCGGTGGTGCTCAGGGGCCGAACTGCCTGGAAGACTGGTACTGGCTGGGCACTTTGGGCTTGATGCCCCTGCTGTTGTAGTAGTCAACCACCTGGTTGGGCACCTCTGCTAACACACTCTTAGCCAGAGCAGCTGGAGACGCCTGAGGAGGAGACAGAAGGAAAGTCATGCTGGATATGTGGTTCGATCTGCAAACTTAAGACTCATTCAAGTGTTCGGCGTTGGAATGAACAGGACAAACACTGTAGGTTCTTATTTCAAGGATTGTTGTCGTGGTTTCGCATTTTATAGACAATTTATCATGAATCCCCTTCACTTCACTTCACATTTTCCCATCATCCATCAGGGTTTTTAAGACTGACTTTCTTTGTTCCAGACAGCCATTTGTTCCAGTTCATTACTGTACATCAAACTGCAGAGAGTAAACTTTCTGCAGATCCATTACAATAATCAAGTTGTAAGCAAGAACTGTTCTCTAAAATTCTCACTTTATAGATGCTTTGGGTTGGCTGTTGAAAACTGATTTTATTTTCCCCAATAACGGTGGTTTTATGAGAACAGAAGTGTCACTCTAACTTTAACTTTTCACTTCAGATCGCAATTTTCTTTCTCTGGATATTCAACAATTTGCAGCCGAGTCTGAAGCGGCTGGAATGAGAAGTCAGCACCTTTTGAGTCTGAGGCAAAAGTTTTTTCTTTCAGGAAGTGGTTCCCCAAAGGAGGTTCAGTGTTCTGGGGGAACATGGAGCATGAGACAGATTGTAGTGGCGTCAGCAGACATGCAGGTAGAGGAATATGAGCCTCGAGATCAAGTTCTCGATATACGGGTTGATCTAATAATACAAGGATACAAAAATTAGATTGTGGCTGTAAGAGGTTGAAACTAGTTTACTTGGCAGAGCTCAGACATCTGGAAGGAGAACCAGTGCTCCTTCGTGTCCAAATGACCCAGTTGAGGTTTGATTCAGGATTCAACTGATCTGGATTTTCCCCCCGGTGGAGGTTTTTAGGAGCATGTCCAGCTGGGAGGACACCTTATTGGGTGTCGAGAAGAGGACGGCCCATTGTGCCGAAGGCCCGTTATCCAGAGACGCCAATAGTCCGAAAAATGTCCCATTGGACCGAAAAAAACCTAAATTCATTCAACAGTTTGTTTCCCTGAAATTGATGGCTGCAATATTTCCTGATCCCATTCTTGCTCCCCAGAGGATAAATCCCTCTCGCCTCAGCCTCAGGACTTTACCGTCACTAACTAATGTGTCCTCACTGTTTGCTTTATGATAATCAGTGTCTTTGTTTTTCAGCCAGCAGCTCTCCTGAGAGGTTTCTGTTCACCGTGAATCAGGACGATGATTCAACGTGTTCAACAATGAAATGAATCAAATTGACTAATATTCGACTGGTAGAGATGATCGATCTGCAGTTGTTTTATTTCAGTGGACATAACCTGAAATCAGTGGCTGCCTTGTAACAGATCAGATTAGTAACTAATAATATAGAGATAACTATATGCACACTAAATAAAAACATTCATATTGTACGGATTGTATTGCAGCAGCAGTTAGAGAGTCTTGGCCTCGTTCTGCTGCTGTCAAATGAGAATTTGCTTCATTTTGGTC
>NW_027176683.1:1367280-1389759 GCF_023349555.1 Cebidichthys violaceus
TAAATAAATGGTAATTACAACAATGAATACAAATAAAACAATTATAATATTAACGATAATATGGACAAAAATAAAATAATAATAATAATGATGATAATAATAATAATAGTACATTTAAAACAAGTAAATGAATGTATTATCTGTCTGTTATATTGCTGTACTATACATATATAATGTTATACTATATTACTATATGTCACTTCATATACCCAACAGTATATCCTGTATTTATTATGTTAATATGTTTTACTGTTTTATTAAACTATATGAGATATACATAGATATAGATATATATCTATATAATATATTATATTATGATATTTCTACATTAAAAGTGTCTTTACGTAATGCTAAAATATGAATATTCTGGTGTGAACTGTGACTTTAATTACTCTTGTATAGTGTATATGTTTTAGCTTCATATACCGTTATTATTTATAATTATTATGTTTGCTAACATTAGCCACCGTAAGCTAGCGGTCAGTTGTGAAGTCACGTGACGTCACTTTGACTTCCTCGTTAAGAACTCGGACGCTGAAGCGTTTGCAGCTTCTTGAATGGAAATAATCAGCATCAGACAAGCGGCATGCCGCAAGGCATCATGGGAAGAGAAGTGAAGGAGCAGCACCCCGGGGTGACGAGGAGGAGGCCGGCTGGTAATTACCAGAGAGCATGCTGGGACATTACCTTGTAGTCAGGAGGGATCTGAGCTCCGAAGCCGAACGCAGGGAACATTTTGTCACTGAGAGAAGAAAAGAAAAGAAAGTCAGAGAGTAAAAATGGAAACGAGGGTCTGTGATTGGCTGCTGAGTTAACGAGCTCATTCAGACCGGCTGCTACTTCAACACAAAGCTCAGAAACGACTTCTGATTGGCTGTGGGAGCGTCAGCTGATGACTTCCTGCTCGGATCGTCTTGTTGATGTCCAGATCAAAAGACTTGGGACAGAATCATTTCTATCAAATATAAAAACAGTTTGTTCCTCGTGAGAAACAAGACGTTGTTGTCATGTAACTTGCGTACGTCAGTAACGGCACTTCTGGGATTATTTTAACAACCTTTTTATCTAAACTTAACTAAACTGTTTCCTGTGAAGACAGAAGTTCATTTTGGAAAGACTGTATTCATGTAACGATCAGAAAGTAACCTTTTTTAAGATATCGTACGTATGGATGAGGAAACAGATCTGAGTTTAAATACACTTCAGGAGTCCCTCAAACTGATCCCTGCAGACAGAAAGATCTTCAGGGTTTTGTCTTCTCAGAGAATAAAGTAAACCTTTTCCTAAAGAAGTAACATAATGAAAGTGAAGCCTGGAGGTTTTAACAGTCTCTCAGCCAGAAGAGAAAAGAAACTGGCAGTTTCAAAAACCCGGAAACGGGCTTCCATAGTATCTGAATACAACTTTTAGTTTAACAGAAGCTCAGGTCGTCGTTCTGAGTGTACTGTCCCTTTAATGAATGGACTCCTGTGATTGGCTGCTGCGCCGTGAGGCTCAGACCCACCTGTCGTAGTCCTGGCAGATCTCCCCCACGGCCACCAGGGCCTTCAGGTACTCGTTGGGCTGGTACGGGTGGATGTAGTGCAGGGAGCAGCTGTTGCGAGGATCTCCGTTAGACGCCGTGAAGTCGATGGCTACCTGGAGACACGGCGACCAATCGGAGACCAGCGTCAGTTAGTCGGCTAAGTGAACACATTGGCTGGTTTGCTACAGCTGTATGAACCCAAAATAAACAGATTCAAATGCAATAAACGGATAAAAAAGATGCCGAAACAACTACATAATGATGGCGATTCATGTTTGTTTGTTTGTTTTCGCAAGGCGACAAGCAAACAACTTTTAAACGCCTGTTTTCCGAATGGAGTTTGGTTCGATCGGTGCTAAGTTATGCTAACATTGTAGCAGCTCCAATAACACTCAAAATAATGTCATCTATGTGTAAATACAGCGGCGCGTTATTGTTTGTACCATATGGTTTATACACAAACATTTATACACATAGATTTGTGCTGTCTCTACTAATATGTAAACACACCCATGCGTCACACAGAGAGGGACAGTTTGCGTCGGGTGAGTTGTGCTGATGAGTCAAACAAACAGGACTTTCACCCGGGAGGCAGCTGTTCGTGTTACTTGTTACCCTTAAAGCCTGAACCCTCAGGGACTGACTGACGTCACAGATGGTACCTGGATGACAACAAAACATTTGACTATTTAACGCTATTTAAACGTCTACCTTCAAATGTATTTACGTGTTTAAGTCTAAACAGCTTCGATAAGCAAAATGAAACCAAACATCTGATCCATAAACCAGGTGTGTGATCTAGTTCACGCTTCTATTCCTCTGATTGGATATGTTTTAAAGAACCGTCTTAAATCCTTAAAGCTACTGCGAGGATCTTTTATTTAGTGGTGATCTGGCGCCCCCTGTGGACTAAAGTGGTCGTGTCTTTAGAACACTCTCAATGTACTGCAGCAGGTCTGACAGTCTGCCCCTCTCAGTTATGTAACTACTTCATCTAATCTAAGAACACGTTATGTCACAAAAGACTGGATGAATAAATAGATGTATCATAAAGGAACAACTGACACTTTACCATATTTAGACATACATCTTTTCTATCCCTAACATACGCTTCAGCAGGTTCTGGAGGGAATGGTTGTAAACGCAGCGACACAAAGTGCATTGTGTAGTTTCCTCCGGAGACGACGTGAACCAACAGAAACAGCTCCCTCCTGACTCTGCTGCTCCTTCTTTTTACCGAAGCTCCCTCGCTTGTTTACGTGCTGAGAGTGTTTGTGACCCTCCCGGGTGACTGAAGCCTCAGTGGAACCGTTGCAGAAGCAGGACGTCTGAATGACTGCAGGTCGGAGCGGAGAGCTTCCTGCCGATTAAACATTTAAACATTCGGGGGAGACGTCGCTGCAGGAAGTGAAGCTGTTGAGCTCGGTGTTTAACACGAGTAAACAAACACGACGGCGCTGAGCGACATCGTGTTTGTGTCTCTGCCAGACTGAAGCGGCCGAGGTGTATCCCAGCATGCACCGGGGCAGTGTTTATTACAATCACACTGTGTTTAGGAAAGTTTAAAATCAAGCTGAGATGAACAACAACAGACTCTTAAACACTCAGAGTCAACTAGCTAACTAGCAGACAGCTGGTTAGCTATCAGGCGGCAAAAAAGTGAAGTCAAAGCTCCACGTGTTAAAGCTGCATTCTCTCTAGTGTCCACCAGGGGGCGACTCCTCTGGTTGTATAGAAGTCTAGTCTAAAATGACTCTACTTCTCTCTTGATTTATTCCCTCAGTAAACATTGTAAACATGAGTTTATGGTCTCAATCTCTAGTTTACAGTCTTCTTGAATACAGCATGATGTTCATTTAGTACATTATGCTCCATTTAGAGTCAGACAGACCATAAAGAGGGGATGATTTAGGGGCGGGGCTACACGCTGATTGACAGGTCTCTACGTCACTCCTCCTCAGTCCAAAACAAACATGGCGACGGCTGTATTCAAAGAGGGCGACGGTAAAATCGCCAAACTCAAGGCTTGAAAACATCAGTCCACGAACCAACAAGAGACGTCACAACAACTGCGTCCACTTCCTCTCCCCGCCTCTTCGGAGAAGGACAAGCTACCTAGCTAACCAGCTAACCAGCTAACCAGCTAACCAGCTAGCCTTCTGTCTCCTTAGCTTCGTCCGTTCTTTTCTCAGTGAGCTGCTTCGACCATTAATGTAGAAATGTTCCGTTCATTCCTGTGAAAGATGCTCAAAGAGAAAAAAAAGAAGCAAAGAGCTGCAGTGTCAGACTGGTTGAACTGGTTGAACTGGTTAAACTGGTTAAACTGGTTAAACTGGTCAGGTCCCAGTGAGGCTGCTGCACGTGTCACTGTGGTTACCGTTTCCATGGTGACATCGGAAATTACTCCAAGTGCACGGGACGTTATTTATTTATTTATTTATTTATTTTCTTCTTCTTCTCTTGAAGAGGATGATGACCTGTGTGTGTGTGTGTGTGTGTGAGAGTGTGTGTGTGTGTGTGTGTGTGTGTGTGTGTGTGTGTGTGAGTGTGTGTGTGTGTGTGTGTGTGTGTGTGTGAGTGAGTGTGTGTGTGTGTGTGTGTGTGTGTGTGTGTGTGTGTGTGTGTGTGTGTGTGTGTGTGTGCTCACTGTAAACTGGATCTGACAGCCTCCCATGATGTAATCCAGGAAGGAATGCATCTTGATGATCTGCAGACAGAACATTTCATCTTTTAAAGGTTTCAAGTGAAGTGATGTCACGCTTTTCATCAGCTGTTTGTTGGACCAGCTGACTGGTATCGTCCAATCAGATTCAAGCAGCTGTGAACAGCAGCTTTCATAACCCGACGCTTATTGTTTCTGTGATCATTTATTCAATTATTAATTAAATATTGAAAAAGTGTTACTAATGTTAGAAAACAATGGTCTCCACATGTTATACATATTAAACTATTGACATGATTCAGCCTCTCCTCTCCTCTCATCTCCTCCTCTCCTCTCCTCTCCTCCTCTTCTCTCCTCTCCTCTCCTCTCCTCTCTCCTCTCCTCTCTCCTCTCTCCTCTCCTCATAAAGGAAAGATTCATAATGAGAACATGTAGAATGACATGTTGATTAAATATGACAGTTGAAGCTTGGTTTTGGTTGATTTTTCTCACGATAATGTCGTCTTTTACAGCTTCTGGCTGATGGACAGTTTTGGTGAATGCTCATGTTACTCATGAGGATCAGGTTTATGGTCCTGGTTAGCCCACCTGATCCTGAGGCTCTATTTTCATAAACAAACAAGATGATAAAGAAAGAGATGAAGGATCATTTGAGCTCTGAATAAAGTCCTGAATCCATAGATCGGTGCAGTTTGTTTTACGTCCGTCGTCTCTTTCATATGGATTTATTTCTCATAGAACATATTCAAATTGTGGATGTGATTGTTGTGGATGAATAAAGGTTGAATGTGAATGGATGTGACTGGTCGTATCTTTGGGTTGGGGTCTTCCTGAGAGCAGAATGAGATCAGAGAGGATCTTTACGTCTCGACAATAACTCTCCTCCTGCTCTTACAGAACATTTTCATTTCCTGTCCTCGGCTGTCCCACTCCTCGTCCATCGACTGTTAATGAGCCGTCTGTCTCTTCAAACGCCCGTTAACTGGTTTTGAAGCGGAGACCGTAGGCGCGTCGAGTGTCATCAGGCTAAATGTTATCTGGCTCTGGATCGGGCGGCAGGACTCCCCCGACTCCCCCGACTCCCCCGCTCACTGTCTGAATGTCAGGTTAGTCAGGCTGCATAACAGGTTCAGTGTGTCCGTCAGCAAACATTCATCTTTACTGGAGAAATCTACTTTTAATGTCCTAAATCTGTGAGAAAAGAGTCAAAAACAATACAATGAGATTTAAATGTGTTATGTCATGAATGCAGGAACAGCTTTATTGACTCAACTGAACTGCATGTCTCCTGAAGTTAACTCACTACTTCATGGTCTCCTCTTAAACCGAACTATGAACGAGCAGAAAGTGACACGTGTTGCTGGACTTCTGCAAAAATACACAACAAATGAGGAAAAACGTATTTTAAGAAATCATACAAACCTCTTTATGAGGATCCGTTGACCCGACTAACACTGATTCTAGAGCGTCACTTTGTTTTTTAATTCTTTACTTTTGAAAAAACTGCAGCTTATCAATGTCTCAAACAGCTCTTTTACTTCTACTTGTTTCTGTTTTCTCTGTTTTTTACTTCTGCTCAAAATCAAATTGCCTTTGTGGATTAATTGAGTTGTATTGAATGAAATTGATGTCCCTCTGGCTCCGCCTCCAGACACATTTCTGTGTTACCTGTCCACCTGATGACCTCCCTCCTCCCACCTGAGCCTCTCACCTGAGCCTCGTTCCCTCATCAGCCCTGCAGCACTTAAAGCAGCTTGCTGTCTCATGTCTTTGTCTTTCTAGCATCTGTTACGTGTTTCCTACAGTCTTGGACTCATGACTCTTTGAATCCACCCTTTTAGATTTAGCTCTACTGGTTCAGACTCTGACTTCCTGGTTTTGACCTTTGCCAGCAAACATCTCCATTAAGAAAAGAAACCATGAATAGTGTTTGTGTTTTCATTAGTCTCTGAATATTATGATGAATTCAACAATTTGAATTAGATAATATGACGTATGCTGATCCCACTGTGTTCTGTTTCTTTATCACTGACGGTGTGTTGAAAACAAAGAGCAATAGATGACGGTATAGATTTTGATATCTGTCAGTTTTGTATTTATGAAGAGTCTCAGAAACCCTCCAGACAGTAAAACCAGGACTGAAAACACTCCTCCTCACTCGGTGGAGTAATAAATTAAAGTTACAGCAGCAGAGCGACTCTCCTGAGAGAGTGAGACGTCGCTGTTTTAACTCACTCTCTGACACAAACAAGCAGACATGATGACATATTGTAGCTTTCTGTCGGTTTGAAATATTATATTTTGAAATGCATGTAAACTGAATATATCCAAGTTAGCTTTGAATGACACCAGTTGTATGTCTCCTATGTGCCAAGAAAAACTGTTATTAATGTAATGTCGCAGTTTTAGAATAATTCAATAATTTTGCTTTTATAATAGTGTTTTCTTTTAAATAAATAATAATAACTAGTTACATATAAGACCATATAAGACAATTTAGCTGTAGGTCGAGGACCATCATCTTTATGAAGCCTGATTTATGACTCCAGAAGTGGTCTTCTTCTCCAACAGATTGGATCACCCGTCTTTATTTTGTTATTAGTTATAAAAAAGATTACATGGCAGATAATGTGCTAGAATCAACGGCGACATAGAGCGGAGTGTCGTCTGCGTAGAGGTGAAGATCAATGCTGTGCTTATGGATCGTGATCCGTAGTGTTGGAACATTAAGACTGAAGAGTAGTGGACTGAGGTCAGAGCCCTGTGGTACTCCATATGGAATATTTGGTTCTGTTACTGACATTGCTAACTGTTCTCTCTAGTGACCACCAGGGGGCGACTCCTCTGGTTGTATAGAAGTCTAGTCTAAAATGACTCTACTTCTCTCTTGATTTATTCCCTCAGTAAATATTGTAAACATGAGTTTATGGTCTCAATCTCTAGTTTACAGTCTTCTTGAATACAGCATGATGTTCATTTAGTACATTATGCTCCATTTAGAGTCAAACAGACCAGAAAGCAGGGGATGCTTTAGGGGCGGGGCTACACGCTGATTGAGTTTAGTTTGTTATTACCTCCATCAAGGAGGTAATGTTTTTCGGTTTGTTTGTTTGTTTGTCAGCGGCATATTTTCATGAAATTGATGGAAACATCCAGAGAAGAATCCATAATATTTTAGAGTTGATATGAATCACAGGACTAATACAAACAATATTCTGTACTTTCTGTAGTTGACCTCCACGGGGGTTAACTGTGGTGTTAATGAGTCAAACCTAAACCCTCACATGTCAGATTTCCCAGCAGCACATGAACACGCCGCGAGGGACAGAAATAACGTGTTTTAATACGTCGGTCACCTTGCACTGGTTCAGAATGACGATCCCAGAGTTCTTGTAGTTCTTCTTCTTGACTGTGTATTTGGGATTCAAGCACGGCCACTGCACCTGAAAACACACACGTTCATTAATATAGCAAGTGATTTTCATATTCATAAACATAAATACAATTTAAAAAATATCAATTCAGAACAATACAAAAACCTTAGGACATCACATACATGAGCGACACTCACAATAACAAGTAAAATCACAGAATGCCCATTTCTAAAACAATAAAACCTTTATGCACAAAGCAATGATAAAATAAAATAATGAATACATGTTCTAGTATTTGAACAGGAGATACAAATCTATTCATCATAAAACAGTACAAACATTTAACTTTAACCACCACTCAAATTTAAAGAGGTGAAAGATTTTATTTCTTTAATTTTTTATGACTCATTCCACTTCTCTATTCATGACGTTTTATTTCCTTTGAAAAGGATTCTATTTACATTTTAATGTGTTCATGTATATGTTTTTATTTATTTATTTAGTTTTTAATGCATTATGCAACACATTGTGAATTGTGTATGAAATGTGCTTTACAATAAACTTACCAAACCTTAATGAAGTGGATATTTTAACTTTTATTTTTGCCTGAAACTAAATAAACCTAAACATTGTGTTGTCACATTATAAAGGAATGTCATATTCCCAACAGGGTTTGCCTGTAACATCTGTTAGATGTTGATGCTTATGACAGGAAAGTCTCAGGTGATTTTCAAATAAAAGCGTCCAGCAGCTAATCTCTGATCAGTTTCATCCGCTGCAGGTGAAGCTGATCAGTGAGACGATAATTCATATAAACCACATAACTGAGTCCTCAAAGGTGGTGACGAATGTATTGATGATGACTTTAATAATACACGTTGTATTGATGGAAGCTGTTTGTTTATGAGCATGCTTACAGACTCTCTTTCTTCCCCTACACTGATATTCTGAGTGTAATTAATTAGACAAAAAAGAGACAAAATGCACAATAATAATAATAAGTAATAATAAGTGTGTGTGCATGAGTCTGGACACACCACTAATCCACTGCACTACAAGAGCACAGGCCTGGAATTCAATTAGTATAAAGTATTTATATTTATTGTCAAAATTACAATATTGGTCAGAGAAAAATCACAATTAGATATTCGGCTTTCGACAAAAGTGAGATGAGCGTCCTCACGTCTTCCTGTGGAGGAAACGGAGCTCTCTGTCACACAGCCAGGTTAACCACAAAACCCCTCCGAGCTCCAGACGATCCTTCAGCCGGCCAAACGAGGCCTCCGAGGATTCACTCTGACTCTATTACAACGTAACCGCGGGAAAACCAGGCGGCGCACGGCGGTTCAGACTCTATTTGTGTCCGCATAGATGGATGGGGGGGGGGGGGTGAACCGAGAGCTCCCGGGAGGCTTCGGGTCGGGAGCCGACTGTCAGCTGAGGAAGGAGGCCAATAAATAAAACCTGAACAGAAGAAGAAGAGGAAGAGGTGGGGGAGGGGAGGAGGGGTTCCCCGACGGGACTCGACTGACTGCTCACATTGTTTTTCCTCCTCTTAGACGACAGCAGGGATGAAACGACTTCCTGTTTCAGGGCTGCTGGAGGTGACTGCAGCTCTGACCAATCACATGTGTTTAGAGCGGTCACTGACTGAATGTAGGAAGTGGACGAGGACGCTGTGACGGCAGACAATTGTTTGTGGACAGATGTTTTGAAGCCAACGGTTCAGCATTTTGGCCAATAGCCATCTTGGTTTCATAGCCATCCCCATTTTGGTTTTTGACCGTGACCATCTTGATCTTTGACCGTCTCCATCTTGATTTTTGACCGTCACCATCTCGGTTTTTGACCGTCTACATCTTGGTCTTTGACCGTCTCCATCTTGGTCTTTGACCGTCTCCATCTTGGTTTTTGACCGTCTCCATCTTGGTCTTTGACCGTCTCCATCTTGGTTTTTGACTGTCTCCATCTTGGTTTTTGACCGTCTCCATCTTGATTTTTGACCGTCACCATCTCGGTTTTTGACCGTCTAC
The DNA here is from genome assembly GCF_023349555.1 of Cebidichthys violaceus. Taxonomy (NCBI): domain Eukaryota; kingdom Metazoa; phylum Chordata; class Actinopteri; order Perciformes; family Stichaeidae; genus Cebidichthys; species Cebidichthys violaceus. Next base: position 1,376,875 of record NW_027176683.1, read on the forward strand.
ATCTTGGTCTTTGACCGTCACCATCTTGGTCTTTGACCGTCTCCATCTTGGTTTTTGACCGTCTCCATCTTGGTCTTTGACCGTCTCCATCTTGGTTTTTGACTGTCTCCATCTTGGTTTTTGACCGTCTCCATCTTGGTCTTTGACCGTCACCATCTTGGTCTTTGACCGTCTCCATCTTGGTTTTTGACTGTCTCCATCTTGGTTTTTGACCGTCTCCATCTTGGTCTTTGACCGTCACCATCTTGGTCTTTGACCATCCCTATTTATTTTTTTTGACCGTCACCATCTTGGTTTCTTTCCTTCACCATATTGATTTTTGATTGTCGCCATCTGAACAGACAGAAATCTTGTGTCGTCCAAACCCGGCAACAATCACCAAACTTCAACAAACAAACAACCTTTTAATAACCCCTCAAGACAGAATCTCTGGCCAACAACATGTCTTTGTGGTCTTGACACCTTGAGTACACACTGGGGATGACTAACATGATGATTTAACACACTGTTGGTTGGAATCTGAACATGAGATTTGTTGACAAAAAGAAAAACAGAACAGCGATCACTCACAGCCACAGTCTGAGGTGACAGTGAAAGATGAGACGATCAATAACTTTGTCCTGAACCCAGGTGACAGTAAACTATACGATGCATTCAACACCTGCAGTGCTTCATGTTTGACTGTTTTCAGCCTCAGAAGAGGGATTTTATTTAAATGAAAAGTGATGGAGGACGGGTTAATGAAAACTGTGGCGTCGTGTCATCAGACCGTCAAAGAGGATCATTACAGTGAAACTATTCGTGTCCTCGTCACTGATAATGAGACAGCTGAGAGGGAGTCTCACATCGTTAGTGTGTTTTCAGCCGTGTGTTGTCATCTTCAGGCAGTTTGCAGAGAGAGAAAAAAACACACAACCTGAGCATGTGGAAACAGAACGCCGTTAACGGAGCGCTTTAATTAGCGTCTGCCAAATTTCTGTCCAACAGCTCTCCGTCTCAGCAAGCTGCGTCTTCATTAGCTCGGCCTCCGTCTCGTCCCGGCTAATTACACCGTCTGTCGACATAAACTGTGCGGCCCCCGAAGGTGTGTTTTTAAAGGGCGGTCACGCTGCTAATTGGGGCTTTCACGGAAATCCTGGAGCTGCAGGAACCTGACGGAGATCAGGTCGTTTCCTCTTAAACCTCCCGGGGTTAACGTCTGCTGCTAACTGTGGTTTGCAGCCACTTTAGCGACGCGGCTAAGCGGAAGCTAATGTCGGTCAAACGGTCACTGTGGTGAAACTGTTTTCAGCTGTAGATGTTTTGGCTCTTAGTTGTTGTCTTTGCCAAAGAACTCTGCAGCCACGCCAGCAGCTCTGTGAGTCATGCTAACACTATGGTGACGTGCTAACACTAGCATGGCGACGTGCTAACATTAGCATGGCGACGTGCTCACAGTGACGATGCTAACATGCTTTTGATTGTTGACCATGTTCACCATCTTAGTGTTAGCAATTTAAATACAAAATTGGGGGTCACATGGGGGGCTGCTGGTTCATTAGATCTCACTGTTGAAAAATGTTGGTCCCATAATTTGTGGACTGATGTTTTAAAGGCTCCAGTTCGACATTTTGGTCATCGCCATCTTGGCTTTTTGCAACCAGTGAACGGGAAGTGACCATATTTGGACAAAGGATTTTGTTCTCTTTTTATTGCAGTTTTATATACCTCTTATTATGGCATTTTATTGACTTTCTTTGTTCATCTCGTCTTATCTCAGTGAGACAGTTTGAGAGTTGATGACCGGACGTATGTGAATGAGACGTTAACGTCATTGTCTCCTACCTGTCGTCCATCGATGGCTCCTCTCATCTCCTTGAACGAGGCCTCGAACTCACCGATGTAGTCGTGCTTCCCGTTTGAGTCCCAGTCCCACACGGTGCACTGAGTGGACAAAAAAACAGAGACACCCCAGTGGACAGCTGAGTTATAAAGTGATGAGAAACAAAAACACTTTTGAATCATCAGAGGAGAGACGTCACTTTGTTATCTGAACATGATAATCACACTTGATTTATGTAATCATTCAGGCACATTAATGAAAAGTTGTGTTTCTAATTAAACGTCTGTTGTTGCTGCTGATGAAGTTCATGAATCCGTTTACTAAAATAAATCAAGTCTGGTCTGTTTGGAGGAAACTAATGAGATTTTACAGACGAGTGAAAGTTGAATTTTGTTTCTGTTTGTTGGTCATTCAGCAAATTAGGATGAATAATTATAATCTGCTGCTACAGAGCTTCTACACTGTGTCCAGTCAGACGACTCTGTGTCTTTTATTTTGTAGAAAGTCTCTTTACTAATAGACGTAATTTAGTTTAGTAGACGGAGAAATAAACGCTGTTAAAAGAGACAAAGATCCTCTGAGCGACAGATTAATAACAAGAGAAGAAATCAGCGTCATTGGTCACAGAAACAGGAAGCTAAGATTTAAACAGGAACAGCTTCCTGTTTCAGTGTCCAGAGTTTCACAATAAAAGCATCCTCGAAGGAGCTGGACTTTTTAGCAACATTTTGTAGATTCACTTTAACTCTCAGATGTTGATGACGACTGAAAACTGCACCTGAATAGTCTGCTAGAAACTCCGATACTGCCGATGGGATTAAGCTAAATTGCTAAGAGTTATTAGCATAGCGAGCTAATGAACTGCAAACGGCTACAGTTCAGCTTCTAGTTGGTGGTCCATGTTTGTGATGTCCATACAGTCATCTATTACCTTTCCTCATTAGCATAATTAGCTTAAATAATGTAAACATTAGGTCAGAATCAGGAAATGGCAAAATATGTTTCTCTGTTTGTATTCTGTGACAGTTTTTGATTCTCTTCTTTATTTTACCTGCTAATGAGCTAATTAAGCTAATCAAGCTAATTAAGCTAATTGCCCAACATGCAACTGTTATCAACCTATAAATGAGAATAAAATCATAAAGGTTCATAAGAAACAATGAAGAGATTCCCAGTAGACTAGAACCTAATTATTTTGTTCATCCGATGGATGAAGAGTCTCTCGTTGTCCAGAATACTTTTTGACACAATACAGAAATATTGTAAGAAACGTTTGTGTTTCTTCTTCTGACTGAATCGTCTGTCTTTACAACGTAAAACTAAAAACCTAAATTATTAGCTTGAGCCCCCAAAAAGTTATAAAATGGAAATAAAACAAATGTGGCAGCAGTTCGTTTGTTAAGATGAGAACTAAAAGAAGATGTAGAGACGTATAGAGACACTTAGATAGAGGTCCTGCAGGACCCTCCGTCCACACCGTGACGTCCTCCCAGTGGAACCAGTGACTGGTTTCCACGAATAAATCAGACGAGAGCTTTGAATCCAGGACGGGTTGACAGAGTTCATGAAAAATAGATCGGAGGAGGTGAAGAAGAACACTGATGGTCTCACAGCGAGAGGAAAAGATCTCCATCTCATGAATTTACAGAACACACACACACACACACACTAACACTATCACACACACACTCACTAACACACACACACACACACACACACACACAGACACACACACACACACACACACTAACACTATCACACACACACACACACACACTAACACTATCACACACACACTCACTAACACACACACACACACTAACACTATCACACACACACTCACTAACACACACACACACACTAACACTCACACACACATACACACACTCTCTCACACACACATACACTCACACACACACACACACTAACACTCACACACTAGCATTCACACACACACATACACACACACACATACACTCACACACACACACACACACATACACACACACACACTAACACTCACACACACACATACACACACTCTCTCACACACTCACTCATGCTCCAGTTTTCATTTCAGTCTGGTGGTTTTATATTTTCATATATTCATGCAGGAGTTGTAGTGAGCAAGTGAACCATTTACTGTGTGTGTGTGTGTGTGTGTGTGTGTGTGTGTGTGTGTGTGTGTGTGTGTGTGTGTGTGTGCGTGCGTGTGTGTGTCATAAATCCCAATATGTAAATTCATCTCCTTTATATTCCTGAATGCTTTGTGGAGCAGTTGACTGGTGTCCCATGTGACCTGTAGGCGGCGCTACAACAACATTAAGGAACATTTAAGTTCTACACAGTTTCTTCATCATCATCATCATCTCTAGATCTACATCTTTTATTTTTGTCTCTTCATGTGAAAATCTATGCCGATATCTCTTTCTTCTGGTGAAGAGGACTTCTGGTGAAGAAGATTTCTGGTGAAGAAGACTCCTGGTGAAGAAGACTTCTGGTGAAGAAGACTCCTGGTGGAGAAGACTTCTGGTGAAGGAGACTTCTGGTGAAGAAGACTTCTGGTGAAGAGGACTTCTGGTGAAGAAGACTCCTGGTGAAGAAGACTTCTGGTGAAGAGGACTCCTGGTGAAGAAGACTCCTGGTGAAGAAGACTCCTGGTGGAGAAGACTTCTGGTGAAGAAGACTTCTGGTGAAGAGGACTTCTGGTGAAGAAGACTCCTGGCGGCCAGGATGACGAGGCGAGGGTGCGAGTAGTTTACTTGTTTCCTCGTTTCCTGGTTTCTCTGTAACTCCTTCACATTCATGTTGGTTCAGTTACTGAATGTTTTTACACGCTCATGAAACAAATTAAATCGAAAAACTGAGAGAAGAAGAAGACAGGATGATGAAGGTGTAAACGTTGTCTCTCTCTCTTGTTAAGGTCAACAGGAGTCAAGTGGGCGAGCGAGCCAATTAGAGACGGCCTGGAAGAGTGTGTGTAATTATGTGTTTATGCATGTGTGTGTGTTATTCTATGAATATATGAATGTGAGTGATGGTCGTAATTGTGTGTGTGTGTGTGTGTGTGTGTGTGTGTGTGTGTGTGTGTGTGTGTGTGTGTGTGTGTGTGCGTGTGTGTGTGCGTGTCGTCATTAAACTGAAAATTACAATAGCAACCATGATGGCCCCTGGCTACCTTCTTCTCCTCCTCCTCCTCCTCCTTCTTAAGAGAGAGAGAGCGTTCTAGTGTTCTACCTGAGAGGAACCACACAGAGACTTTTAATGAGCGTCACACTCTCAGCTTCGTTCTTTCAGCTCGGAGGGAAAGACTTTAGAGTAAATTAGCAGCTCGGCTTGTTTCCACAGAGAGAAACCTGAAGAAGCTCCAGAAGTCTGACGTCTCCTGGTTCAGGTTTCTAAATTTAGAGAAGAGACTCTCAGCGAGGTGCAGACCTCTGAGGACAAGGAGCGACATTATAGACTGTATTTAAGAAGTGGATGTAGTCGTGACGTCACCCGTTGTTTATGAAGCCTCTAGTTCGGCTTTTTGTCCGTTGCCATCTTGTTTTTGTTTGCAACCAGTGAACAGGAAGTGACCACATCTGGACTGAGGAGGAGTGACGTAGAGACGCCGTATACGTCTCTGGTAGAGACCTGTCAATCACTGTGTAGCCCCGCCCCTAAATCATCCCCTCTTTATGGTCTGTTTGACTCTAAATGGAGCATAATGTACTAAATGAACATCATGCTGTATTGAAGAAGACTGTAAACTAGAGATTGAGACCATAAACTCATGTTTACAATGTTTACTGAGGGAATAAATCAAGAGAGAAGTAGAGTAATTTTAGACTAGACTTCTATACAACCAGAGGAGTCGCCCCCTGGTGGACACTAGAGAGAATGCAGCTTCAACACATGAAGCTCTGAAGAACTTTAATCTACTTCCTGTCACAGGATTCGTGGTAAACCTGATCACCTTTGTGATCCATCAGCTTCTGTTTAGAAGAATACAAGTTCCTGTTTCTCTGTGTGTGTGTGTGTGTGTGTGTGTGTGTGTGTGTGTGTGTGTGTACCTGCAGCTTGCGTTCGTGGTCTCCGCTGCAGAGCGAGTTGAGAGAAACTTTGAAGGTTTTCCACACCGGGTTCAGATTATTCATCACCGTCTGAGAGACACGGAGGAGACGAGAGGTTGTTAAGAAGTGATTTACAAAGATGGCCGAGCGTCTCTCAGAGATAATCACAGTCGCGTTCACGAGTCTTTGTTGCGTCCAAACAGCTCGCTGCAGCAGAATGAAAGAGAAGCTGAGTGTCTTTGATAAGAGATGGAGTAACAACACTGAAGCTCAGAGTAGAGGCTGTTCTCATCCAGCGTTCAGAGCTAAGAATAAGCAGCAATTGGTAGACATCCAGAACATTACTTCATATGATCGTGAACCAGGAAGTACAAAGAACACAAAAGTCGTGTACAACCTTTTTCTAAACATAACTAAGTTGTTTCCTGTAAAGATGGAAATTTACTCTGAAAAGAATAAAATAAATTGACACGTGTTGCTTAACTTTTGTAGGAAAACGAAAAATGAGGAGTAACTTTTGGGGAAATATCATGAAGGAGCTATTTATTACTTAGTATTCAGTTATTGTAAGTAGTGTTGTTTAATTATTCTAGACGTTTGCTTATTTAGGTTAGATTGTTTGTTTGATGTGTTAAGATTGCTTTTTTCTTTTTAATACTCATTCGTTTAGTTGAATTATTTTTGGTTTGGGTTTAAGTAGATTTACATGATTTCATGTCAATTCCAAATTTCAAAGTCATTTCACAAGAGCTTACTCACTTTCCTTAGATTGTGTGACATTAAACTAGCAGGTAGTTTATATAACATCGCCTCTCATGGTGAACTTATTCAAAGAGCAGCCAGAACTTAGCGTAGCATGTAAGCTAACAGGTTACAGATACGTCGTTGATCAGCCGACAGCACAATCAAGACGTCACATGTTCCGACAGGGTGGGATAGTAACTCATAGTAACGTGTCAGCTATGTTGTGTGTATAGTGTGTATCGTGTTGTGTGTTTGTACCTCAGTTCTGTAGACGAGCTGCATTGTGGCGTCGTCGTTCACCCGGTAGATCTCCAGAAACGGGTCGGATTTACTGAAGAAGTCCTGCAAACACAAACACAGTGAAATGTTTGAGGAACACAAACGGACACACTTTAACCAGTTAAATATATAAGAGTATCTATAAGTGACTGGATGATTGTACGTCATTTCCAAACAAGCGTATTAACTGTGGTCGATGGAGCTCATTTACAGCTGCTCAGCAATAACATGTTAACATCAAATAAATAAGTATTTCAAATGATTGATGGCTGATTGAGTGAGAGCTTTATTTGCTTGTTTTATTTATTGGACAGCTGGTCACACAGTCTGACTGTCCGGCTGCCAGACGGAAGTCTGACCACAAAGATCTTTAACTCAGGTCAAGTCTGCAATATTTACATTTTCTGAAATTGTTGAATAGTACAAAGAGACAAAACAACGGTAAAGACACAGAGAAACTACAAAGAGACAGAACAACTACAAAGAGACAGAATGACTACAAAGATACACTTAACAGCTACAAAGAGACACATATTGACCACAAAGAGACACAAAGCAGCTACAAAGAGATAAGAAATGAGACCTTGTCGTCCAGTTTCCTGGCGCTGAACGAGAGCTCGATGTAGTCGTCGTTCCCCGTCAGCTCCTCTGCTGTGATCTGCAGACAACACCAGGACATTTTTTAATCAAGACTCGTCTGATTTTATTAACAAAAGTAAACTAAGAGCAAATGAAATGTAACAGAGATGAGTTTAAATCATTATAATCAGCTTCTTCTTCTTCTGTTTTCCCCTGAAGCGTCAACACATTAACATCTGACAGCGACATGACAGATGATGGACGACATGTTACATAAAATAGAATAATATTCAGATTAACGACAGATCGGCCTGCAGGTTTTCATATGACGGGTTTTCACTTTAAAGGTGCAGAAGAATGAACAAAGATGTATTCAGTTTGTGTTCATGTCATCATGTAAACAGACCTGAGGGAGAGAACACATGTGGAATTATACAGGAAGACAAATCTGCTGCGACAAGAAGTGACTGATGAGGAGAAGGAAGGAAGGAAGGAAGGAAGGAAGGAAGGAAGGAAGGAAGGAGGAATGGAAGAAATATGCAGAAGTGAAAGTACGAAACAAAGAAAAGAAGGCAGAAAAGAAAAGACATAAGAATAATAAAAGGAACAGAAGAAAGAAGGAAACAAAGAAGGAAAGAGATAAAAGTTTACATTCACTTCTGAAGTCTTCCTCACTCTCTGATCTCAGATCTGTAACCTTCTTTTATCTTTAAACAACAACAAGCTGCAGCTGGTTCAGGATCTGTTTGTAGTTCAGCTGAACCGGGATCAGGACTAAGTTCATGTCTCCTTCTGTGTCTAACTTTAACTGATCTGAGGTCTGTTGTTTCGACCTTCAGACTGTTGAAGTTCAGTTTCTGCATAAAGAGAAAAATAATGAAGCAAAGAAAAACAAAAGTGATGTGAAAAAACAACGACCTTCAACATGAAAGAAAGAGAATAAAACTGAGAAAGAGAAGATGAAAGAAAAGACAAAAAGTATGTCTAAGGAAAGGAAGAAAGAGGGGAGGAAGGAAGGATTAAAGAAAAGAGATCAAAAGGAAGGAGTGGAAGAAAGATGAAAGGAAAAAAGAATTAATGGAAACAGGAAGGAGGAATGAAAGAAGGAAAGAAGAAGAGACATAGGAAGAAAGAAAGGAGAGAAAGAAGGAAGGATGTGTGATGATAAGAAGAGATAGAGAGAAAAAGAAAAAAATTAAGAAATTAAATGAAGAAAGAAGGAAGGAAAAGATGAGAAGTAAGGAAGGGAAAAAGAAAAGAAAGAAAGATTAATGGAAATGAGGAAGAAGAATGAAGGAATGAACGAAGGAAGAAGTGGAAGGAAGAAATGAAGGATATAAGAAGGAAATAAGAGAAAGGCACAGAAAAAAGGAAGGAAGAAAGGAAAGAAAGAAAGAAAGAAAGAAAGAAGGTAGGAACTAGGAAGGGAAAAAGAAACAAGGAAAGAGCAAGGGAATGAAATAAGGAAGGAATGAAATAAGGGAGGAAGGGAAGAATGAAAGAAAAAGGAAGGAACAGGGAAAGTAAGGAAGCAATGAAGGAAGGAAGGATTAGGAAAAATGAGACAGAAAAGAAAGAAACAGAAACAGAAATAAAAGCTCTGATTCGCTGCTTCCTGCTCAGAAATCCTTTCAAAGTAAAAACCCCTGAACCGTTTCATGTGTTCACAGAGGTGAAGAAAAACATCAGCGTTGGATTTTCCAGTTGTGGATGAATGACGAAGTAAATCTGAGAGGATCAGAGCTCTCACAGCTGATTGGACGAACCACATGAAGCAGCGCCTGAAAAAATCCTGCTTCCTGTCTGAATAAAAGCTTTAATGTGTGAGAGTCAAACACACTTCAAGTGTCAAGAAAGTACAGAGATAAGGGATGATCCCTCACTGGCATCCAGTCCAACAACAATATGGAGCTCAATCACACCACAGTCTGAGACCTCGTTGATTTCAACTTTGGTGAACTTTTGAATGGAAAGAAGGGAAGAAGACGAACGAAGGAGGGAGAGAGAAGAGAAGGAACAAAGGAGAGATGGAAAAGAGAGAGGAAAGAAAAAAAGGGAAAGAAAGAGAAAATTATGTTGATTGATGAAAGTTACAATGAAGCCGTTACAATGAATCAGTTACGATGAAGCGTTACGATGAAGCGTTACGATGAAGCGTTACGATGAAGCGTTACGATAAAGCGTTACGATAAAGCTGTTACAATGAATCAGTTATGATGAAGCCGTTACGATGAAGTGTTACGATGAAGTGTTACAATGAATCAGTTATGATGAAGCGTTACGATGAAGCGTTACGATAAAGCGTTACGATAAAGCTGTTACAATGAATCAGTTATGATGAAGCCGTTACAATGAAGCGTTACAATGAAGCGTTACGAGGAAGCGTTACGAGGAAGCGTTACGATGAAGCGTTACGATGAAGCGTTACGATGAAGCGTTACAATGAAGCGTTACAATGAAGCCGTTACGATGAAGCCGTTACGATGAAGCCGTTACGATGAAGCCGTTACGATGAAGCCGTTACGATGAAGCCGTTACAATGAAGCGTTACGATGAAGCGTTATGATGAAGCCGTTACGATGAATCAGTTACAATGAAGCCTTTACAATGAACCAGTTGCGATGAATCAGTTACGATGAAGCCGTTATGATGAAGCCGTTACGATGAAGCAGTTACAATTAATCAGTTACAATGAATCAGTTACGATGAAGCCGTTATGATGAAGCCGTTACGATGAAGCAGTTACAATGAATCAGTTAAAATGAATCAGTTATGATGAAGCCGTTATGATGAAGCGTTACGATGAATCAGTTACAATGAATCAGTTACAATGAATCAGTTACGATGAAGCCGTTATGATGAAGCCGTTACAATGAATCAGTTACGATGAATCAGTTACGATGAATCGGTTACGATGAATCCATTACGATGAATCAGTTACGATAAAGCAGTTACAATGAATCAGTTACGATGAAGCCGTTACGATAAAGCAGTTACAATGAATCAGTTACGATGAAGCCGTTACGATGAACACATTGAAGCTCACCGTGATGATGGCTTTCCCCACGGTGCCTCCTGGTCTGAGCAGAGCTTTGCAAAGTTTCCTCTGAGAGATGATCTGCACACACACACACACACACACACACACACACACACACACACGATCCAGGTTAATACTCAAATATTTCATAATGATTTTTGTTGCTATAGCTACAAACGCTTCATGAGAACAGCCTGACCTTAATGTCTGAAACTGTTTTTTTCTCTGGTTAAAAAATGTGTAACCTTTAATGTGCTGAGGCGCTATGAAACAACCTGCCCTGTCAGAAAAGAAGCAGGGTTTTTTTTCTGAGGGTTCCCAACTTCCTCTTCCAGGCCTTGTTAGCAGAAACCTCCGTCGCTCTGTCAGCCATCTGGCCGGCGGAGCAGCTGGCAGAGACGAAGACGAGGAGATGAAGACGAGGAGGAGGCTTTTCCCAACTCTCCAAAGAAAAAGCTCTGCATGTTGAAAGTCCATAAATCCTCCACTGAAAATATTCCCCAATGATTGCACTATTTCCTCCTGTCCAGTTGATAAAACCGGACAGGTTTTTGTGACTATGTGTTTTAAGAGAAAACTGAGAATGTTTTACTTAAAGGGCCAAGTGTGTGTTAGTGGGCTTTATTGGAAGAAATATAATATTCATAATATTGTTTTATTTTGTGCATAATCACCTGAAATTAAAAATTGTTGTGTTTTTGTTAGTTATTTTAGCCCAAACAAGGATCTTGTCTTAAATCTAGCTAAATCGTTTTGTTGCATGAACCTAACTGAGTTTCTTGTAAAGAGAGAAGTTGATTTTGAAAAGGTGGTTTTCATGTAACGAGCAGAAATGTGTTGCTCGTCGTGACGTCATTCGTTGGTTTGTGGTTGTTTTGAAGCCTCCAGTTCGGCGTTTTGTCCGTCAAACCCCGGCTCCAGAGAGAGACTTTATGTTTTAACTAACCTGAAGAAATGAAAAGTTACTCCTCATTTTTTGTGCGTTTTCCTACAAAAGTCCAGCAACACGTGTCAGTGTTCACTCGTTACATGAACATGGTCCTTTCAAAATAAATTTCACCGGAAACTCAGTTAAGTTTAGGCAACAAAACTACCTAGAATTAGGAATTACCACGGAAAAGTTGAATAAACTACGGCTTCCTGGAGGATTAATCCATCTTTGTTTGATGGGCTTGTAATTTAGAGACACAAACAGGAAGAGAAGAACCAAAATGTTCCTGGTTTTAGTCTAAATATGAGATCTGATAAGATACTAATACATATTTAAATTATAACCACACTGGTCTCTGAGGTGATTACGTTGCTTTTCTCTACAACAACACTTCGTCCTTGACCTGGTGCAGAAATAAAATATGAATACTAAAGCAGCTTATTAATTAGTCCAAATCACGTTCAGTCGTTTCCTCTCTCTTGGCAAATTCTAATGTAAATGAGAGTCAATTATTTGTGTTTCCAGCAAACTCCATCAGAAGAAAACACCCATTTAAGAAACTTCAGAAGCCTTGAAACACACGTTGAGCTGCTACTTTTATTCTGTCACTTTGTCGTCTTCATCTTTGTTGGGAACGTTGTGAGCCGGTCACCTGACAGCTATATATATCTATATATCTATCTATATATATATATATATATATATATATATATATATATCTATATGTCTATATATATATATATATATATATATATATATATATCTATATATATATATCTATATATATATATAGATATATATATAGATATATATATATATCTATATATATATCTATATAGATATATATATATATATAGATATATATATATATATATATATATATATATATATAGATATATAGATATATATATATGTCTATATATATATATATATCTATATATATATATATATATATATATATATATCTATATATCTATATATATATATATATATAGATATATATATATGTCTATATATATATATCTATATATATATATATATATATATATATATATAGATATATATATATCTATATATCTATCTATATATATATATATATATATATATATATATATATATATATATATATATATATCTATATGTCTATATATATATATATATAGATATATATCTATATATATATATCTATATATATATATAGATATATATATAGATATATATATATATCTATATATATATATATAGATATATATATATATATATAGATATATATCTATATATATATATATATATAGATATATATATATGTCTATATATATATATATATATATCTATATATATATATCTATATATATATATATATCTATATATATATATATATATATAGATCTATATATATATATATATATTCTATATATATAATATATATATATAT
>NW_027176683.1:1389859-1452359 GCF_023349555.1 Cebidichthys violaceus
ACTTTACACTGAATGAAGAGAAGTTAAATTATATTTTTGTTCTGTTCTTATACAGTTCATAGTCAACGTATTCTTTAAAGAGGAAGCATTAAGGCCACAAAAGCAAACAAAGAAACACTCTTTCCTCCAGGATTTAAATGTCACGTAACTTCTGTACTTCAGTGGTTGTTTGAACCCAAACGTTGATCTATTCCTGAACCTAACTAAGTATTTCACGATGGAGCCAACACACACACACACACACACACACACACACACACACACACACACACACACACGTGTCAGAGCCTCAAAGCAAGCCGATTGGTCGATCTAACTGCTGTCATTGTGAGAAACAGAACACCTGAGTTTAGTCAGTACCGAGGTCCGTCCAGGCGACTCACCTGTCCCAGCGTGCATTCCACTGAGCCCAGGAAGTCGGCCTCCTTCAGGCCGTTGTGGCTGCTGTTGACGTCGTAGAGCTCCAGGCGCAGTCGCTGCACCTCTTCAAAATAAAAGTCCAACGTGAAGACCTTGGAGTAGGTGGGGTTCACGCAGCTGCGAATCACCTCCGTCCGATCCACCTGCAGGAGACACAAAAACACCAACCAGATGAAACATTCATACTTAAAGAGGAAACAGGAAGAAGACGAAATGAAGAGCAGCAAACAGGAAGGATGTGATATGAGGCATGTTTTGGTTTAGTTTGTTTGCATGGGACATGAGGAGGACGTAAGAACCAGGAGACAACCTCTGGTTCTTCAAAGCTCCATGTGTTAAAGCTGCATTCTCTCTAGTGTCCACCAGGGGGCGACTCCTCTGGTTGTATAGAAGTCTAGTCTAAAATGACTCTACTTCTCTCTTGATTTATTCCCTCAGTAAACATTGTAAACATGAGTTTATGGTCTCAATCTCTAGTTTACAGTCTTCTTCAATACAGCATGATGTTCATTTTGTACATTATGCTCCATTTAGAGTCAAACACACCATAAAGAGGGGATGATTTAGGGGCGGGGCTACACGCTGATTGACAGGTCTCTAGCAGAGACGTATACGGCATCTCTACGTCACTCCTCCTCAGTCCAGATGTGGTCACTTCCTGTTCTCTGGATCAAAACATCCACTAACCAATGAGTGATGTCACCATGATTACGTCCTGTTCTTATAAAGAACCCAACAAGACCTAAAATAGTCCAACTTGTCCGGTCACAAAATGGAGACAGAGATCTGAATCAGCTGTGCGTTCACAGGACGGTCCGACAGCCAGAGACGCCTCCTGTCCTCAGCGTTAGCGGACAGATGGCGTTCAGGCTGGAGCTCCTCCAGAGCGGCTTCGTTAACGCCGCTTTAATTGGTTCATTAAAAAGTTTGTCTGAATCAGCTGAAAGAGAAGTCTCCCAACATGAAGTGTGACGTCCTGCTAGTCCTCCCACTGACCCTGCTGGACGTCTTCCTCAGGGTTCCTACTTCCTGTTGTTTGTTTGTTTGTGAGTGAAGAAGAAGAAGAAGAAGAGGAAGAAGATGAAGAAGAAGAAGAAGAAGTCTGGCAGCTGAAAGCAGAAAATCCTCCTGCAGAGTTCAGGTTCTGATGTGAAGCAGAAACTCACTGAGAGCCATCACTAACTCCCTCTGCTTGTTTTAGTTTAGTGCTTGTGAATTAATATTATATTAATATTATTATTAATCATTGAATGTTTAAAACAAAGGCCTCCAAACAGTTTTTGTGCATCGCTTCAGATCAAGAAGGTTACGAAAGCGTTTGGGGACGACGTTACGATAAAAAGCACAACGAGGTGTTGAACACCGGTCTTAAAAGTCCTGTTTGGAGATTAGAAGCTACGTCTCTTGCTCTGACTGTCGCTCGGTCACATTGATGCATTTCATTTGTGTCTCCGCCACGGAGAATTGACTTTTTATTGGCATTATTTTCACCGTAAATCCACCACCAAGTCCTTCTCGGAGGTGTGAATCAGGATTTTTCATATAAAAGAAAAATCCACCAACAGATGTTCACGCAGACTGAGAGAGCCGATGAAGCGCAAACATCTCTTATATCTTTACTTTAAATGGGAACAACTTCCTGTTTTGTCGCCTCGTGGCAGAGAAACCTGGAGTCCAACGTCGGTCTGAACTTTAACGAGTCTGAAGTGAGGAGACGACGAGCGGCTTCCTGCTGCCTCGTCTTCACTTCGACGAGAGCGAAGCGGGAGGAAACGGCTCGTTTAAGATCAGAGAGAAACTCCGTGAAGCTGCTGACGAACCGGCCGGCTGTCAGACTCCAACACTCACATGTGACACGTTCTCTGAGGAGAACACGCTCGTGTGCTTCCTGTTTCCTTCCCACACAAACGGCTCTCAGAGAGAAGTTCAGCGATCAACGTTAAAGCTCCGTCCGTTAAAAGGACCTGTTATTGGCTCACAGAACGTAGTATTTTAACTCCAACAACTCAATTTAAATACTTTACATCTTCAGACTGTTCTGACCGACGTAATCAATATAATCCACCTTCAGGAATCCAAATCAATAATAGCTCTCAGTGACAATACTCTGGTACAGTAGAAGTACTACTATCACACTGTAGAAATACTGTTTACTGTTTCTGGTTTTTACAGAATGACTTTAATTCACCGTCTTGTCTTTACACTCTGCTCTTCTCTCAATACTTTCACAACTTCTCTCATGAAGCAGTGACACCACAGATACAATGTAAGAACAGATATATATATATATAATATATATATATATATATATATATATATATATATATATCTGTATTGTCTGTGAGAGCAGAGGATTGTGGGGGTTGTGTGAAGATCTGCAGTGAGGTGTGAATATTCATTTTTTGTTTCCTGACACTAACGAGCTCTTTAATGAAGAAAGAAGGACTATAATCACTGAGACGTTTCCTAACCGTGAACTATTTCTGGCCTTAATCAGATGTTCACTTTCATGTCGATGTAAAATATAACGTGTAAGTATAAGAATGAACGTGTATATGTGTGAGAGTTTTAAAGGATTCTCTGTATCCACGTCAGCCTTGATGTCAAGACTGTTCTCAGGTCTGGTTTCATTAGAAGTCCAAACGAAGAGACGGGGACAAGTGTCAAGTCCTGAGCCATGTGTGTTGAGTCCTAAACAAGTCGTCATGTTGACATCTCTCGTCGGTTTGTGGATGTGTTGAAGCCTCGAGGCTTTAAAACATCCACAAACCAGTTGGTGAGAACGGCTGCAAAGTCAGGATGTCACAGCTTCCATGTTTTATTCACCTCATGCTTTTAAGCTTCTGTTACCTGAACCTGAACCTGAACCAAAGAGCCTAAATACACCTCCACATGGACAAAAAGTCATTGAACTGTCCCCGTCTGCCTTTCACTCACTGACACTAACAACATTTGTTTTTGGGCCGTGAAGAAGAGAGAACACATCAATCAGCCAGTAGATTCATCTCTATTACGCTGACATAGATTCATATATTCAGAGCTTTGATCCAATAAAGCCTGAGTCTGTCACTGAGACACTGATGAGTCCTGAAATCAGATGAGACCATCTGACGATATAAGGATCAGTTCGTCAACCTGAGATGAAGGAAGAGACGCTGATCTTTGACTTCCCGTCACAGTCAGGCTGACGATAGAGACACACAACTCATCTGAACTCGCCGACAGAAAGAAACGAGAGAAGAAGACAGGATGAATGTGGGACGGGAGGGAAATAAAAAAGGGACCACAGCTGGAGAGAGAACGAGGGAGAAAATGAAGAGAGGAAGAAGAAGAAGAAGCTTCATCTGCATCTCTAAAAATACTTGAGAGAAACATTAAGTGGGGCAACAGAAACCAGGTCTGACCGCTTCACAACACACACACACACACACACACACACACACACACACACACACACACTCATAAACACCAGAAAAAACACTCAAGAAGAAGAGACACCCGAGTTTTGTACCAAATCCCATTGACATATTTGCTGCTTTTATGATCTCAAACTAACAGTAGTTTCACATTCTTGGTGTGACGTCATAATGTAAAGACATGAAGGAAGGTTTGATGTTCATGGTGCAACGTATCTTCATAAAACAGCTCGTATCGTCTCCTACAGAAAGTTACTGCTCACGTTTCGGGCGTTTTCCTGCAACACGTGTCAATTTCTGCTCGTTACGTGAATACGGTCCTTTCAAAATAAACTTCCATCTTCACAGGAAACTACTCAGTTAGGTTTAGACAATAAAAGTACTTAGTTAGGTTTAGACAACTAAACTACTTAGGTAGGAGAGGATTGTGGTTAGGCTAAAATAACTACAGAAGTGGTGTTACTGAAGTGCACAAATTACTATAATAATTAAGAATAATAACAATAAAAAATGTTAATAATAACTAAAATATCTCTGTGTCTCTCTCCTTGCCTGCACGTCCACAAGAAACGAAGGGCAGCTAAAAGCGAGGAGCTAAAAGAGGCTCAAAAGCTCCACAACAGCTTCCTGTTTCTCCCTGAGACCAGTTTCCTGATGAGAAGAAGGAACTCTCTTTGATGTGACAATAACTCTCAGCAGCTAACGAGGATTTGGTTTTAATTGCGCCGTCCTCGTTCCTCCATCGCACCATCAGAGGTTGTCTGATGAGGAACCAGGATGTTGACACAGATATCGACTGTTTACTTGATTATTCCACGACGAAACAAAAACATCTAACTTGGTCCTAATTTAGATGAAGAAGAGGAGACGATGATGAAGGAAACGTTATAAAATCGCACGAGCTGGAGGGTTAACACGAGATAAATCTGTTTGACTCATCTGGTTTAAGACTCTGCCTTTTAGTGGAAGTAAATTACAACCATTAAAGGAAAGTCAATGGAGAAGACGCTGTTAGAAGTGTGTTGATGAGATAAAGATGAACTCAGACACAAACACAAACCAGCAGAGTCTCCTTTCTCCTTCGTCATCTGTCGTGTTGTTAATGAAGCCGAGCAGCTAATTAAAACAGTTCAGAGGGAGAAAACACTGTGTTTTACACGCTGTCAGTGAAGTAAACAGATCACTTGTGAGGGAGACGTTTTTACAAATATTCAGACATATTTGGTATCTTTGGAACCTTTGAGATCTCCCCTAGAATCTAACATAAAGTTCTCCACATGGGAAGCCAATAAAAAAATGACAAATTGATTTTGAATAAGATACTTAAAGGTTTTAGGTTCCGTGACAAATCTCAGATTAAATACTAAGAACACATAAATATATATAACATATATATATATACATTATATATCTATATATATATATATATATATATATATATATATATATATATATATATTAGTGGTATAAAGGACCATTGTCGATCCCTGATCCGTACTGATCCCCCTCACAGATTAACGTTAACCATCAGAGTGTAAATAAAGTTTTACCGTTAACATCACAGTGTAAATAAAGTTTTAACGTTAACCATCAGTGTAAATAAAGTTGTAACATTAACATCACAGTGTAAATAAAGTTTTCCTGACGATGATTCTCCTCCAGTATTCAGTAGAACATGTGGTTCTAGTCTCTGATCTCTGATCATGTTTCATTGTTAACAACTAATCAAGAGGAGAGCTAGTAACGTTAGCAGCACCGCTAACGGCTAACCAACGGAAGTTCACTTCACTTACATTGTGATGCCTTCAGGCTCTGCTCAGTGAACATGAGTACTGGTGAAGGTACATTATAACGTTATCGTGATGTGTTCACATGTAATCTGTAAAATGTAGTTCTGGTGATGAACTTGAATGAATCCAGTAGTTTGAAGGAGATGTTTTCACATGAACATTAAATAGATATTAGAGATGAATTATAAGATGTTTAACTTCATAACACAAGCTATAAACACATTATAATACATCATAAAACTACTAATGCCTAGATTTGTTTGAATTGTGATTTTCTGAAGAAAAAAAACATAAATTAGTTAAAGTTCAACAAAGCTCCATACCTCCATCCACTGTCCGTGGGACTTCATCTTGAGGACGAAGCAGGGGTCTGGTTTGGACAGAGCGTCCCGGTCTGAGATCCCTTTGCAGGTGACCCTCAGCTCCACTTTGGTCAGACAGGGGCTGCTGAACAGACCCAGAGAGTTGGCCGCCGACTCGTAGATGTCACTCATGGTTGGAGGCGGGACAGGAAGTCTACACACGGAGAGAGAGAGAGAATTGTCATCGTCACGTTCTCACTTTTAACTGGTCAGATTGGATGTGTCCACTCTTTACATGGATGGTAAATGGTACTTGTACTTGTACTTGTACTTGTACAGCACTTTTCTAGCCCTCAAAGTGCTTTAATTAACTCTACACGTCATTCACACCCGTTCATACACCTAAATGAGCAATTTTGGGGTTAAGCCCATCGAACTGCCGATCTTCTGATTTGAAGGACGACCCGCTTTACCAACTGAGCCACTATCGCCCAAATTTCAAAATAAACTTTGGTCTTCACAGGAAGTTAAGTTAAGGCAACTAAAGTAGGACATCGTGGTATTTTTGTCATGTTGCATTTGACAAACTCTGTATTAAGACAAAGTGAATTATAAATAGTCTGTTGGTTTGATTGTTGATGCTAACAACGTTGTTGCTCTTACTGAGCTGTCGTATCAGGACAATGAACAGCGCTATTTATTGTGTGCAATCGAACGTTTGTTTCATTTTCCTCCTCGAGTCAATGAAAAGACAGAAAAGAAGGAAGAGAAGAGACATTCAACGAAACGGTCGTTTCCTCCGACTGATTTCACAAAATCGTTGATAAATTAAAAAAACATCTTCTGGCCTCTGATTCGTTCTTATGGTTTATAAATGTTTACATAAAGAAACTTTAAGTAAAACTCCTCCAGCTTCATATCTGATTTACATTCTATAATTACATGGAGACGTTTCCTGTGAGGATCAGACAATAACAATCAGAATGTTGATTCAATTAGAATAACTGATGATTTTAACTCATCATGATTTCATTCATTCTATTATTGTAATTATGAAACCGCTCAGATCTGAAGAGTTCACCACATTATGTTCATTTGATTGGTTTAAGTGTATGTCTCGATGTCCATAATAATGATCTCAGAGTTCTTTTTAAACTGACAGAATGTAAAACGAACAAAAACTAAACGATGTCCTGACTTGAAAACATCTTCAGGTTCCACATGTTCAATCTTCCCAAAAAAAGGAGCAACATGTCCAATGTTGTCGCTTTTCAAAAACACAAGTCTCCTCAATTTTCAAAAAAAGATCATATTTACAGAAATCTTCCTCAAATAATTTTTACTTGTCCACACTTTGCTAAAATAAATTGACTTTCCCAAAAAAGTCCCCTCAGTGTCTTCAGCTTTCAGGGCTCTTCCCATTCTCCAAAATGTCTTAATGCTTCAAGCTGTCACCAATAAAATATATGTATATATATATATGTATATGTATATGTATATGTATATATGTATCCTCCAAAAATCTGATTTTATAAACGTGTCATCAGTTTCCAACAAACATCCTCACAACCAAAAACAGTTTGTCTGAAACAAAGGTTTTTCTTTCAAATTTAAGCTAATTCTGAAATGCTTTATGAGACAGTTATTATGAACATTATGTCCATAATAACTGTCTCACTGCACAGAGACACTGAGACAGTTATTATGGAGATTATGTTACTATGGAGGTAATGTCCATAAGAGAGATTAAATGAATCGTCTAACGTTCTCCACAGGAGGAGGTCAGGAGATGAAGGTCCAGGAGTCTCATTTAAAAGCAGACCAGAGATCAGTTCTTAAGGATTAACTGTTACTGAAACACAAACCTGCATATTTCTGCTGCAGGAAACGAGTAAAAACGACTTCTGTGTCAAAAAAAAAACTCCGAACATTTCTACATGGAGATCACGGGCTTCTTGATCAATACCAGAGGAGTCAATGTCATCAACCACATCCTCTTCCTAGATCTGTCCAGAGCAAGAACTCAGAGACCACATATTTAAATGAGCTCATTTTATAAATTTTATACATTTTATACATTTTAATCCATTATCATTCAAATGTCATGTATTAAGGTTGTGGTTTTATTGATTGATTGATTGATTGATTGATTGATTGATTGATTGATTGATTGATTGATTGATTGATTGATTGATTGATTGATTGATTGATTGGGAGACTAAATAAAACCCCTTTGACTCTTGCGTCCACATTATTTACCGTCTGACTAGTAAAAGTGGAGTTGGCCATCACTTCATTATTTAGATATGACGCTGTGAGTTTGAAATGAGATGTCTCCTCCTGAACATCGGAGCTGCAAAGAGGACGACAACAGAACGACATGAAAGCAGAGAGAACATCTTTGGTCTTATAATAAATTAAAGAAACAAGACAAAGTACTCTCCTGCTATCACTGACATGAACTCAAAGAACCTTCTTCTTAAGCATGTGAACCATCATGACACCTGGTTTCTATGGCACCGAATAACAGTACATGAAGTACATTTACTTAGCTACTCAAGGTACTTTAACTTAACTTGAATATAGTATTTGTATGCTTCTCTCAACTACTCATTTGTTTGACAGCTTCAGTTACAGATTCAGATTTTACGAAACAAAACGGGATCAAATGGGGAACCGACACTCAATATTAGTACCACAAAAGTACTACTACCACACTGTAAAATACTCTGATATAGTTAAAGTACTAATACCACACTGTAAAAAATACTCTGTCACTGTACAAGTACTAATGCATGACTTCTCCTACCATTGTTATGCCGATGACACCCAGGTGGTCTTGTCATTTCCCCCCGGTGACACCCAAGTGGAGACGCGCATCGCTGCGTGTTTGGCTGACATCTCGAAGTGGATGACGACACACCACCTCAAGCTCAACCTAGACAAAACTGAGCTACTGTTCCTCCCGGGGAAGGGTTGCCCTCACCGGGACCTGTCCATCACCATTGACGATACCGTGGTGACGCCGACTCGGACTGAGAGGAACCTGGGTGTGACCCTGGATGACCAACTGTCATTCTCGGCAAACATTTCATCCGTTACACGCTCCTGCAGATTCCTGCTCTACAACATCAGGAGGATTCGTCCCTTCCTGACTGACGAGACGGCGCAGGTTCTCATCCAGGCTCTCTTCATCTCCCGTCTGGACTACTGACACTCTCTACTCTTCAGAGCCCCGGCGTCGGCCATCAGACCTCTGGAGCTTGTCCAGAAAGCTGCAGCTCGCCTGGTGTTCAATCGCCCCAAGTTCTCCCACACAACTTCCTTTCTCCGTTCTCTACACTGGCTACCTGTAAGAGCTCATCCAGTTTAAGACTCTGGTGCTAGAATACAGGGCAGTGAAAGGAACAGCTCCTTCCTATCTCCAGACCACGGTCAAGCCTTACACCCCCGCCTGACCACTTGGCTCTGCTGCCTCGGGGCGATCGGTCGCCCCGTCGCTCAGAGGTCCTGGCGGCCGATCGACCCGGTCACGGCTGTTGTCTGTCCTGGTTCCTCAGTGGTGGAATGAACTTCCCACTGACGTCAGGACAGCGGAGTCGCTGCCCATCTTTCATCAGGCTGAAAACCCACCTCTTCAGGAAGTGCTACCCTGAGCCTTCCACTTAGCGCTTATTGTATTCATACTAGCTTGTTTCACTTATTGTATTCGTATTACTTATAGCACTAACTGATTCTCTTGTTTCTGTACTTTGGCTCTGAGTTATGCTCTGCTTCAGGCTCTTAGATGCTGTTTAAAGGAAATGTACTTATGACTTCTGGTGACTAGTAGTTCTTTTGATTACCAATGTTGATGCACTTATTGTAAGTCACTTTGGATAAAAGCGTCTGCTAAATGACTGTAATGTAATGTAATGTAAATGTAATGTAAAAAATACTCTGTCACTGTACAGGTACTAATACCACACTGTAAAATACTCTGTCACCATACAAGTACTAATACCACACTGTAAAACACTCTGATATAGTTAATGTACTACTACCACACTGTAAAATACTCTGACATAGTTAGAGTACTACTACCACACTGTAAAATACTCTGACATAGTTAGAGTACTACTACCACACTGTAAAATACTCTGACATAGTTAGAGTACTACCAGCAGTAAAATGAGAGGTTTGGAGGTTCAACACAAAGCTCCTCTCAGTAGCTTTAACTTACAGTGAATTGTATTACAATGAACTGGTTTCACTGTTTCAGATGCTGGTGTGAGACTTTAGATTTTAGACTGTAGTAACTATTATCAGCAACCATCCACACAGTCAAATTACAGATTATGTTATAAATCATAAGTACTTTATTGATCTTTTTGCATGGGTTTAAATGTCTTTAAGTTTAATTAAGGTGACTGCTGTGATGATAACTGCACATTGTGGGTGTGTTTTGCTACACTGTACAAATAATCCATCTACTATCACGAGTGGTGCTCATCATCCTGTAATCTGAAGAAGCAGCAGGAGTGTAAAGCGTCTGTAAATTAGCAGCGTGGCGCTCAGCAGGTAGATGTCGGGTGGTGGAGGAGGAGGAGGAGGAGGAGGAGGAGGAGGTGTGGAGTGTTTTCATGCAGCTTTCGGCTGTTCAGTCAAGCGGAGGATGAATCGTCCCACCAGCTGAGGCTCAGACATCCAACAGCAGATTAAAGAGCTGCTCATGAAAATCACATCACACGAGATCCCCCCATGCAGCTGCAGCTACAACCGAGTTAATAATTCATGTCATTCAGCGGCGCTCGCTCTCTGAACAATAACAACCACCAGAGCTTCTGTAGAGAGAGGGGAGGCTCCTGTTCATGGATCTATGGAGGCGATACGGCCCACAACTCATTCTTTACGGTTCTACAGCTACATTCACAACAATTGGTTTAAAGGGGGCCAACATGAGACAGTAACATGTACCAATGTTCCATTCTATGGTTGTAGAAAGAAAGCAACCCAACTTTCTTCTACAAACTGCAGCGATGAGTGTAGAATATTAACTTATATGCATGAATAAAATATCACCATATGTAATTGTTGTTTCCTACCTCTATTTCTATTATAGAACTCAAACTTCACCCTAAATTTCTCCAGAAGACACTCGATATACTGATTAAAAAATATTTATGAGTTCACTCACCTTATTATTTACAGTAACAATCTGATTCACATTAATTAAGAAACACATCATTTTGGTTTTGTCCACATTTAGTTCGAGTCTCAATGCACAGAGATTCCTCTGAACAACAGTTCCTCAATCGAGGCAGAACTATACTTAAAGGTGTCGTCTGCGTAGAAATGAACATTGCAACACAGATTATTGATATACATGGTGAATATAATAAGACCCAGTATGGACCCCTGTGGGACATCATTTTGTATCTTTAAAAAGCTAAAAAACAAACCTTTAACTTGGCGAATTCTCTCTCTCAAGTAGTTTTCAGACAGGGTTTGAAGGCCGCTCTATTGTATCTAGTCTCTATGTCAGAAGCCTTTGATCGGTCTAGCAATGATCCTGTGTCCTACGTCTTGTCGTCATCACCTCCGTCAAATAATCTTTAACCGATCAGAAAAACATTAAATATAATTTGTTTTGTTGCACAGATATGAGGATTTGTTTGTTTTTCCCTTCAGTTTGGTTCTAAATACTACAGTACCCATGATGCTCAGCAACCAGCTATGAAACGAGTGTCGGTCTGAAGCCGAAGCGATCAGCTGGTTGATGAGTCTGATCTGTAACTGTGACCGTCAGTGATTCGTTATCAATAACTCCTCACTGCAGACTGAGAGCAATAATATGAGTATAGATGGTTCATGTTATTATTTACATCCTTTACGTTTACAGGAAAAGAAACTGATGACATTTTCGTTTTTGCACCTTTTGTTTGAATTTAGTTTGGTTTGCACTCTGTCTTACTTTGCATTGCAACAATTTCCCTCTAAATAGATCCAGTTGAACCGTTTCTTCTCTCGTGAATGTTTATTTTTTTGTTCTGCGTTCTTATCCTGGAAGGTTAAAGTTACTTTATTGTCTCCCAGAGGACAAAGTTGTCTCGGATTGAGGGGGAAAACACAAACATCACAATAAAAACACATGAAATAAGAGCACGAAACAAAGCAACAACAACTTCTGTTAAAAAACTACAAAAATTCTGAAAAACTGCAGCAAAAATTCTTGAGTCATGTAATCAGAGAATTGAATCAGTAAATTTCCTGGTTGGATTTTCAACCTGAGGCCCCAAAAGATGTCTCATGTTCACTTTGTGGCCACGGATTCATGAAGATCTGATTAACTGTAATTTAGTTTAGTGAATATACACCGAAACCAGCAGTGAATTAGTGCCGTGTGCATCACACAGAGCTCCATTAAAAACACATCAGCGAGCCTCAATGTTGTCCCTTCATCACCGTGAACACAGTGCAGCTTATTTTGACTCAATCACACATAAACCGGAGCCGTAGCATTGTTCCAATGGCCCATTATTACTAATCCCAATAGCCCGAAAAAAGGCCCATTTCTCTGGGACTGCTTTGTGAATTAAGGTTCTTGGGAAACATATTTTGCAGTGTATTATGTTTGCTTTGGATGTAACACGGCTCTTTGTGTCTCTATATCAACAAAGTAGTAGTTTCGTTTCGTATTTGCTTTGTTTCAATCTTGTAAAATCTTAAAATAGTGAAAATAGTCCCCAACAAATGCTCTATTTCCTCCTGTGAGCAGCTGTTTCAGAACATTTTTGAAACATGAAACTATATATTTGTGTTTGTGTGACGGACTCAGACAGGAAGTCAGACAGCATTGACATCCCAACATGTTGTTGGTTCGAGTCTACACATCAGATTTGCTGATAATGAGAAGAAAAGTCTAAGAACTTCATTATTTCATGTGATGCTGTCCTCACATGCTCAGTGTTCTTCAATTAAAAGTAGTGTTCAGTGTGAAATTACCACGACAAACCTGGAGCAGAGTGATCTCCCAGTAGAGGAAACTGTACACAAAGCACAGATGGTGGAGGAGCGGGGGGGTGAATATGAGCCCAGCAGCCCCAGAGCAGCTTAATCACATCCACATAGTGAGCAGTTAGCATGCTAAGTAGCTATGTGGTGTAGTGACTCTACAAGACTGTGACTGTGTTACTTCTTCTTTTTTTACTTTTCTTACATTCTGCAGCTCCCTTTGTAAAGTATACTGAGGAGAAAAACTCAAAGCTTCATGTGTTAAAGCTGCATTCTCTCTAGTGTCCACCAGGGGGCGACTCCTCTGGTTGTATAGAAGTCTAGTCTAAAATGACTCTATTTCTCTCTAGTGTCCACCAGGGGGCGACTCCTCTGGTTGTATAGAAGTCTAGTCTAAAATGACTCTACTTCTCTCTTGATTTATTCCCTCAGTAAACATTGTAAACATGAGTTTATGTCTGAATCTCTAGTTTACAGTCTTCTTCAATACAGCATGATGTTCATTTAGTACATTATGCTCCATTTAGAGTCAAACAGACCATCAAGCAGGGGATGGGGCGGGGCTACACATTGCTCCTCCTCAGTCCTAATATGGTCACTTCTGGCTCCAAATACCAAGATGGCAACGCTGAACACGTGGCTTTAAAACCGCACTCCACACACCAATGTGTGACGTCATATGGGACATACCACGTTGTCATAACATGGCCTACACCTTGAACGTTGACCCTCTTTGCTCATGTATCTGCAGCGCAAAGGATTATTGTTAAGAATAGCTAGAAAAGCATGTTGGCTTGCGTTCTGTAAAATGTGATCCGAGTAAGTACCAGTAAGTATATCACGATCCTTAACTATCTAAGTTGTTTCTCGTCAAGACGGAAATGTATTTTGAAAGGACTGAATTCATGTAACGAGTAAAAAACTGACACGTGTTTCTGGACTTTTGTAAAAAAACACACAAAGAACGTTTTTGTAAGATATCATACAAACCGTTGTCTGAGGATAGTTTGCTCGATGTGGTAGAACATCCTGGTATTTTTGGCATTGTGCATTTGACATACTATGTACTAAATATTTTTCTGGCACACTAAATAGACTAGTAATCTGGGTATTATAGTATATTTACATATTAAAATAAGAAGTCAAAAGCAGTAGAATTTCTTTAAAAACAAACCCGCTACACGTCCTTCCAGCAACACCGACCTTCACACACTCACTTCCAACATCAACACATGAAACACACCTGGACATAATTCAAACTATCCACTCGTCCATGTGTTTGTCGGGTCACTGGGAAAAACTCCAATCAGTCTCTGCTGTGGCAGAAATAGATTCACTTCTGTTGTTTTATTGATGAGGTGACACAGATCTGAACATAAAACACCAAATCACTGACTTTGTGTGTTCTATCTCCATCAATTTTTTGATTTATTTCACTTCCATCCAGGCAGCCACATCTTTTACTTCATAGAAAAATCACTCAAGAGAATCCATCACTGTCGACATTGACAAAACTGACCCTGTCGATGCGTTTAATGATGTCTGTAAATTTGACAGATCGCTGTTGTTGGTGTTATTTTCTCCAGTGGAGAAGGTTCAAGAGAAGAACTCATAATAAGAACTCACAATGATGGTGAACATTATCAGAATATCTCCATGCAGTACATTTTAACAAGCTGATTTCAATTATTTGATTTAATTAATTGCACATAAAAAAAAAACATTTAACAAAAACAATATTTATAAAGCAGAATATGCAACAAGGGTTTATTGATAGTGTCCTACTCTTTTGATTAAAGCAATCAAATGAAAAAGCGATTCAAATTTTGAATAGAAATAATTAGTTTCAAAACATAAAGTCATTATGTTGTAAAACATATAAGTCAGCAGCTGCCTGGAAGGAAGGAAATCTAAACGGAGGATTTAAAAATTGATTCTCAGTTAAAGACGTTGATGTCTGTGAGTCCAGATCACACTGTAACTACACACTGTAAATACACACTGTAACTACACACTACACTGTAACTACAAACTGCAACGACACACTGCAACGACACACTGCAACGACACACTGCAACTAGACACTGTAACTACACACTGTAAGTACACACTGTAACTACAAACTACACTGTAACTACAAACTGCAACTACACACTGTACTACACACTGTAACCACAAACTACACTGTAACTACAAACTGCAACTACACACTGCAACTACACACTGTAACTACACACTGTAACCACAAACTACACTGTAACTACAAACTGCAACGACACACTGCAACCACAAACTACACTGTAACTACAAACTGCAACGACACACTGCAACTAGACACTGTAACTAGACACTGTAACTACACACTGTAAATACACACTGTAACTACACACTGCAACTACACACTACACTGTAACTCCACACTGCAACTACACACTGCAATTACACACTGCAACTGCACACTGTAACAATACACTGTAACTACACACTGCAACTACACACTTTAACTACACACTGCAACTACACGCTGTAACTACACGCTGCAACTACACGCTGTAACTACACGCTGCAACTACACGCTGCAACTACACGCTGTAACTACACGCTGTAACTACACATTGCAACTACACACTGCAACTACACACTGTAACTACAAACTGCAACTACACACTGCAACTACACACTAGAACTACACACTGTAACCACACACTGTAACTACACGCTGTAACTACACACTGTAACTACACACTGCAACTACACACTGCAACTACACACTGCAACTACACACTGTACTACACACTGTAACCACAAACTACACTGTAACTACAAACTGCAACTACACACTGCAACTACACACTGTAACTACACACTGTAACCACAAACTACACTGTAACTACAAACTGCAACAACACACTGTAACTACACGCTGCAACTACACGCTGTAACTACACACTGCAACTACACACTGCAACTACACACTGTAACTACAAACTGCAACTACACACTGCAACTACACACTGCAACTACACACTAGAACTGCACACTAGAACTACACACTGTAACCACACACTGTAACTACACACTAGAACTACACAATAGAACTACACACTGTAACTACACACTAGAACTACACAGTGGAACTGAACACACACACACACAAACACTGGAATCAATATAGAAAAAATATCACCAAATACCACTACTAATATTCTCTTTCAGAGAGACCATTAACATTAAAAAATAAGAGAAATAAAGAAACTCAGTGACATAAAATAATTATAGTGATGCACCTTTAATTATAACAATTGATTATTTTATGAATCAAATAGAGACAAATATGAATTATTGATTTCCTATAAATGTATCCTAACTGATCCCTGAAGCATTAATCATTGATTTATTAATTATTAATAATAAATCATTTAGAAATGACGTCTTCAATGTTCTAATATCAGTCAAGAGATCTCAATCAACATCAGCTGGTCGCTGTTGAAAAACTGAATACATGAATGAATAAATGAGGTTTTGGTTATCACACTGACACCTTGAATCCATTCTGGATGCCTTTACATCCTCAGACACAAAGAGCATAAAGAATAAATTAAAAACAATCCTCAGACTTTCACATCTCCAACAAAGATCATAAATCACAAACATCACAAAGTAAATAAGGATTTTATCAAATTTAAACATGTGAAATCATCTGTTCTCCAGAATGAATCAGAGACTCTGAAATCAGAAAATAACACTTTCTATGAATGTTTACTGATTTATTGAATATCACTGAGATAATATTAGATCTCAAAGCAGCAGTGAGGAGCGTCAAAGTGATTATAAAAAGATCACCTCCACAGCCTTGAAGTCCATGTGAGAATCTGACAGAAAGATGTTGAAATCATGATGAAATATCATAAACCTCCTCATAAATAAACATCTTTCTTTGGGTTTTTTACCTTGAAAAAGAAGAAGAAGAAGAAGCTCCGGAGTGAGAAAAGCATCAGAAAGTTTCCAGTTTCAGCTCAGACGGACTGAACTGAGATCAGCTCCACGCTGACGGACACACAGCTTCTTCATCATCATCCTCCTCCTCCTCCTCCTCCTCCTCCTCTGGCTGCTGGAGAGCCTTTACAGCCTCCAGACGCCTCTCACGGCTTTATAGTGGGGGAAGCCTCTCACACACAGGAGGAGGAAGAGGAGGAGGAGGAGGAGGAGGAGAGAAGAGCGGACTGCAGCGCCTCCTGCAGGCTGAACACAGGAAGCACATGTCGGGCAGGAGAGAAGGAGCACTGACCAAACTCTGTTCAATTTTCTGCTATTTAAGAAAGAAAATCACGAAATGTGTAATTTTATTCTCATCTCTACTTGATGGTGTTTTTAAAGCAACAATGCCACGTGTTTGTGACTGAGAAAATAATGAATATATATATACTATTTAATTATATAAATATATATACACATAATTAAATATTGTAAATGTATATCACATAAAAGACTAATAAAGAAATATAATTATAAAATAATAATAATAATAATTATAAATAATAATGAAAAACTTTTATTCTTCAGAACTTTTCAAATGTAATACCAATTATTAATTAATTATTAAAACATTTCAGGATGACGATGAGGTAATTAAAAACACAGTAATACAATAAAATACCTGAAAGTATTCTAAGATAAAGTAATATTAATATTAGCCACATGTGCTCAAATGTATGATTTCCTGTAATTTACAATACAAATGAATCAATTTTAATTTTTATATTATAGGTTTGTCTCAATTCTCACTATGATTAATATCAGAACACCTTCTTCATCATTTCTTAATAATTTAAAAGTTAAAGTAGCTGTAGTAAACGTAGAAACTATGCTTTAACTAGTCGTGGTAATAATCAAAGCAGTAGTAATAAATACTAATAACATATATATTTAGTATATTTGAAGATTTTAAAGTCTATATTTTAACATTTCCTGCAGCACATTATTAATATTATTATTAATATTATTGTTATTATTATTAATATTATTATCATTGTAATTATTATTATTATTATTATTGTTGTTGTTTAAACATTGATATTTAAACCTTCTCTTTTGATAGATTTAATATTTTAAGTTTTGTAATAAAGAACATTTCTTTGTGTAGGATTTATTAACTCTGAACTAATATTTGTCTGCTGACATTTTTTTTATTGATTTACATTTTTTGATACAGTTTATTGCCGTTTTCACATAAAATGCATTTGTTTATGAGAATAAATATACGAATAGTTGTGTATTTATAAATAAATATATGTTGTTATTATTATTATTTTTCATTTTTGTGAACCGTCAGTATAATTTCTTTAGCATTGGACCGGACTGTAAATATACTGCACTGCTGAAAGAATAAATAAATATATTTATTTATTCTTTCAGCAGTGCAGTATATTTACAGTCCGGTCAAAATTAATTTCTATATATAAATTGATATATATATATATATACATATATTTTTATATATATTAAATATATATATATTTTAATATATATATATTTAATGTGTTTATATATATATAAATTGATATATATAAATATATAAAAATAAATATATATATATATATATATATATTTATTTTTATATATTTATATATATATCAATTTATATATTATTATTATTTATATTATTTATTAATTATTATTATTATTTATTAAAATATTATATTATATATAATATATATAATTATATATATATATTTATATATATATATAAAATATATATTTTGTATATATATAAAATATTAATTATTATTATTATTTATTAAATAAAATTATTATTTATTATTATAAATATATAAATTTATAAATTTATATATATAAATTGATATATATAAATATATAAAAATAAATATATATTTATTTTTATATATTTATATATATCAATTTATATATATATAAACACATTAAATATATATATTAAAATATATATATATTTAATATATATAAAAATATATGTATATATATATATCAATTTATATATAGAAATTAATTTTAAATATATATATATATATATATTGTAATTTATATTTCATTTTTGTATATATATATATATTTTATATATATATATATATTTTAATTTGTATTTATTTATATATAGATATACATTTAAAACATTTTTTTATATATATATATATATATATATGTATTTTTATTTTTGTATTTATATATATACAGTCAGTTTCTGAGTAACTGCACGTTTTTTAAGAAATCTATTGTTTCTTTTTTTTTGAGAAATAAATAATAACTAAAATGAAAACAACCCTTCCATCCCGGCTTACCGGAAAACACTTTTAATGTGAAGGTTGTCACCGGAAGCTGCCCGTCTTTTTCCGTTTGACTTGACAGAATAAAAGTAAACGCGGAAGTGAAATGAAGTTAGTTTCGCAGCTTGAAAAACTCTCAAAGCATCAAGTCGGAGTTTGAACTTTTCGCAGCTGGAAACTTTATATTTTAATGTTTGTATTATATTTCTGAGAACCGGAAGAGAACCCTGAACGGTGAGTTTGTTTCTGAAACATGTATTACTTTGTATTTATTACTGTTTACTAGCTTCCTGTTTTATCGGAGGGCTTTAGGCCACCATTAGAACCCTCAGAGTGAACACGCGCCAGACTGCGTTCAAAAAGCTCTCAATTTATGTTTCCACGCAGTTTCTTTAGTGCAGCGACGCGTTTTCCGGTTGAAAGTACCTCCACGTACACATAGACACCCGCTCTTCACTTCGGCATCACCCCCCCCCACACACAGCGTGCTTCCTCTGAACACAGTCCCACCAGAGAGCCTGTCCTCGCGCGGGATTCCGCTCATCTTCTTACGGCAGAAAGCGGTTTGTGAGCCGCTAACAGATGAGATATCTCTAAAATAAAATGCGTTATAGTTAAAAAAAACATGCGCCGAATCTACTGGAGCAAACCTCCGCTTCTAATGAAGCCGCTAGTCACGCGCTGAGGTGTGTCTGTGTGTGTCTATAAACACGATGTTATTAAATACACTACGTTTTTAATGCAGATTTGTTTATACAAAACATGAGTTTCAGGCTCCACCTGGTGACAGGTGAGCTCGAGACATTCAGTTTGTTTTATTGTCAGATTAGATGTGTTTGTATAATAACACACCTGTGTGTACTTTCACTCTCCTTAAAAACAAAGTACATCCATATTTAAATACTCTTCTTCTTCTTCTTCTTCTTCTTCTTCTTCTGCTGACATGTTGGGCTCCACTTCAGCTTCAGTCTGTTGCATTATGGGATGTTAGTGCAAAAACCAGGTCACATTTCATGTCATGATAATTTAATAATCATCATAATAATATCATAGTAATAATAATTAAATGATAAAGTGACTACAAATATTTAGAATAAAATCACTTTATTATTTAGAAAGTGTTACAGTCTGATAAATAAATAATTCATCTATAATACATTAATACAAAAAGTAATAATACACTACGACTAGAATAAACTGTTCATGTTTAACAAAATATATTTCATACAAATATTCTTTATGTTTTTTGTGTAAGAATATGACTCTAATGTAACTAAAGTTCTCTGATAAATGTAATAAAGTATAAGTATGATGTGGCATGAAAAGGAAATACTCAAGTAAAGTACAAGTACCTCATATGTGTGTGTGTGTGTGTGTGTGTGTGTGTGTGTGTGTGTGTGTGTGTGTGTGTGTGTTCAGATCCATCATGGCCGATGTTTACGCCCCGACGACGGCCCCCAACCCCAAAACCTCGTGGCTCCTGTTCCCGACGGAGACCCTGCAGAAGGTTCGCTGTGGGATCAAAGTCATCCAAGTGGTGAGTTCAGGGACACGTCGTAATGAACGTCAGAACGCAGAGGGAGGCTGAGGAAGTCGATAATCGGTGATGAGTGACTTCGTGTAGTCTTGGTTCTGTTGGTTCTGTTGGTCCCTGTGGACTAAAGCTGTAGTGTCTCTGAGCACCAGAGTCCCTTTAGAAAACCTCTGATTCTACTGCAGCAGGGTCTGACAGTCTGACCCTCTCAGTCCTGGTTCTGGGTCTCCCGTTGCCTCCCTTCCCTCCAGCGGGTCCAGCAACACGTCCTGGGTCTGTCCACGGTGGACCGGTCTCTGCTGGGGTCTGAGCTGAAGGAGTTTTCACCGATGACGAGCATTAAGAATAACTCTATAGAAATAGAGAGTGTGTGTGTGTGTGTGTGTGTGTGTGTGTGTGTGTGTGTGTGTGTGTGTGTGTGTGTGTGTGTGACTGACCTCTGGACCTTCCTCTTCAGAGTGGGAAGTGAAAGTTCTGCAGAACTGCAGAGAGCTGTCGTTAGCAGATCTGAGAGCTGCTGACCCTCCGCTGTTGCAACAGTTAACGTGTGTGTGTGTGTGTGTGTGTGTGTGTGTGTGTGTGTGTGTGTGTGTGTGTGTGTGTGTGTGTGTGTGTGTCTCACGTTAGTGACCGTTGGATAAAAGAGGATGTGAAGGACAAACGTCCTCCATGAGGACACAGATGTTTTATTCTCAAACTTCATCTGTCATCTGATTTCAGATACTTTTACTGTGTTGTATTAGTACTTTTACTGCAGTGAAAGTACTAATACAACACTGTAAAAGTACTGCAACGCTAACGAGTTACAAAGGGCTTCATGAGACTCAGCTGATTTACAAGAATATATATATGTACCGTATTTTTCGGACTAT
Organism: Cebidichthys violaceus; assembly: GCF_023349555.1. Taxonomy (NCBI): domain Eukaryota; kingdom Metazoa; phylum Chordata; class Actinopteri; order Perciformes; family Stichaeidae; genus Cebidichthys; species Cebidichthys violaceus. The sequence goes on from NW_027176683.1 coordinate 1,411,486, forward strand.
AAGCCGCACCGGATTATAAGGCGCATTAAGCAAAACAACACAGTCCGGTAAATCAAACTTTATTCAACTCAGTTGTAACAACAAATACCGGTACAGAAAAATACACTCACTTATCGATTCATTCCTCTTCTACAAATCCATCGAATTCTTCATCTTCAGTGTCTGAGTGAAACAGCGATTTCGGCATCAAGAATGCCCGAATCCCTCTCGTCATTTTCCGAGTCAGTCTCGTTGCCGTTATCGGTACTTGGCTGTTCAGTGATGATTCCAGCTTTCGTGAAAGCTCGGACGACGGTTGCGACCGATGGTTACTTGTTGTGCTTATTGATCGATTTTGACTTTTAGTTTAGACATTACATTCCTGTTACGGGGCCGATCAGGTAGTGACACAGCGTACCATAATGCTCCGAATATCCATTGAGCGGAGCGGCTTCGTTGCTCACCAAAGTCGTACTTACACATTTCGACAGATTTTTGAGCGCATTGTACCACATAAAATCAATCAATAAGCACAACAAGTGACCATACATAAGGTGCGCTGGATTATAAGGCGCACTGTCAATTTTTGAGAAAATTTAAGGATTTTAAGTGCGCCTTATAATCTGAAAAATACGGTGTGTGTGTGTGTGTGTGTGTGTGTGTCTGTCTATATATATATATATATATATATATATATATATATATATATATATAAAGTTCTTCATTAATCTGAACTTTGATGAAGAACTTTAACACTTTTACTTTGAGTACTTTTTGAATGCAGGACTTTTACTTTTACTGCAGTAAAAGATCTGAATACTTCTTTTAAACTGAGAAGTCTGTCTATCTCTCTCTCTCTCTGTCTCTCTATCTCTATATCTCTGTCTCTGTCTCTCTATCTCTATATCTCTCTGTCTTTCTATCTCTGTCTCTCTATCTCTCTCTGTCTCTCTATCTCTCTCTCTCTCTCTCGGTGTCTCTGTCTCTCTTCCTCTCTGTCTCTGTCTTTCTTTCTCTGTCTCTCTCTGTCTCTTTCTCTCTGTCTCTCTCTCTTTCTCTCTCTCTCTTTCTCTCTGTCTCTTTCTCTCTGTCTCTGTCTCTCTCTTTCTCTCTCCCTCTCTCTCTGGGGGGGGGGTAGGTGGTACAACATCAGAGTTTCTCTTTCTTCTTCTCCTCCTTTCTTCTTCTCCTCTTTATTCTTCTTCTTCTTCTTTCTCCTCCTCCTCTTTCCTCCTCCTCCTCCTTACAGCAGTTTTCTGCAGCCTAACTTCACTCGTGATATAAACGCATGAGTCAGGATGAGACTTCATTGTGTGAGAGCTGGATGTGGGCGGGGCTTCACTGGGTCGTACCATCACAGTTCCTGTGGGGGTGGGGTGTGACATCCTCTTCCTGTTGACTCGCTGTGGTTCACTGCTGATTAAAGTCTTAGTGAGAAGATCAAATACGATTTATACTGAAGAATATGACGAGTTAAAAAGTTAAACATTCATTTAAAAGAACTAATATTTTAACAAAATGAACCAAAACTCTGATGAGGATATTGGCTACATATTAATAATCAGAATAAATATATGAATTAATTCTGGTTTGAAATCAAATAAAGAAGCAGTCAGATTTATACAAATTAATATTCATGTTTTATTCCAGAGACTCAGACGTCTGTGTAGAAATCAACCTGTCAGCGCCCTCTGGTGGACAAATGTATCGTTTACATTCATTCATTCATTCATGTGACGAGATGTTTACTTTATATCTGTAGAGGAGATATAAAGGTATGAACTGATGTTTCCTCTCTCCGCACCAGCTCCTCTCCTTCGTGGCCTTCCTCCTAGAGGAGATGTAAAGTTATAAACTGATGTCTCCTCTCCTTCCTCCTAGAGGAGATGTAAAGTTATAAACCGATGTTTCCTCTCTCCTCACCAGCTCCTTTCCTTCCTCCTAGAGGAGATATAAAGTTATAAACCGATGTTTCCTCTCTCCTCACCAGCTCCTCTCCTTCGTGGCCTTCCTCCTAGAGGAGATGGTGAACAGCTGCAGCAGCTGCTCTGCTCTCTACTTCTTTGAGTTTGTGAGCTGCTCGGCCTTCCTCTTCACTCTGCTGCTCCTCATCCTCCTCTACACCAGCCTGAACACACGGGTGGGCATCAGCTGCTGGCCCAAGCTGGTAAGACCTCGATCACCATGTGTCAGTTATAACACGGTCATAAGTAGTCACAGCTTTAACTCGGTTTATATCCATGAACGTGCGTCTGTACCTTTAAGGACCGTCTACTCTCTGAGGCCGTCTTTACCGTAATAACACTAGTTTGGGAGCAACTAAATTGTCTTTACTGTAATACCTCTATCACCATGTGTCAGTTATAACACAGTCATAACGATTACAAGTCCAGGGGTCATGTTCAGAGAACACATTTTGAATTTATGGAATTAAAGTCACAGTTTCATGAGAAAAACATCTTTATTCACAAGAAACCGTTTATGTTCGTGACTCGGTGAGATGTGACGTCACTGAGGACACTTTTAAACATGACGGATATTTAAGTGTCAGACACTAGAGACCATCCTCAGAATGTTAAAAACACGTTTCAATAAATCCGTTGTCTTTGTCCGTGACTCCGTGTCCTCGTCTCTGAGCTGAAGCGTCTTCACAGCAGGAACCTAAAACACAACGTCGATGAGGTCATTCTGATCTACTCTCATAATAATAATAATATTAATAACATTTCATGTCCACAAACACAGCTCTGATCATTATAAAGTAGCATGAAGACACACTGTAGAAAGCAGGAAGACGAGTATTTAACTGGCAGGTCGGTGATCAGATTGGTTGCTCTACCCGACTTTTATTTTGAAAGCTACTTCCTGTTTGTCTTTATTATTCTCACATAACAGACGTTGAAACTGTACTAATGTTTCTGGTTTGATGTCAGTTAAAAAAAAGTGTATTTATGTTTAAATTAGACACTTTGTTTCAAAATAAAAGCCCTCTAGCATCTCTGTGGACAGGGCTTTTATTCTGAAATATTTGCAGGGCAGCATGAGCTGCACTTCAGTCCAAAATGAAACTGACCTTTTTCGGCGGATGTTCTTCATGACCACGTCAGCTTGAAGTCCATGGTCCAAAAGCTCAGGAAGTCTTCTGGTTTTGTCACTTCAAAACAAACTTATTATTATTATTATTGTTAATTATTACTGTGAGGAAATTCTGACAGACAGCTTGTTGTTTCTGCTTCATGCGTTGGTGGAATATGAAATAGAATAACTGACCCTGAACCAGTTTTTGGACGTTTCCTTCGTGGAGAGGCAGCGTCCCCTTTTCTGAATTTCAAAATAAAAGTCCGTCCAGTGTAAAGCAGCAGTTGTTTGGGGGGGGGGGGGTTATGGGAGGATGTCTCTGAGGCGAGGCGAGGACTTCCACACGCCGCCGTGTCCGCCATGACAGCTCCACTTCACCCTCACTTGAGCTCCCGTGTGGAGGAGCTGCTTGTCCGTGATTGGCTGCCCGCAAGTCTGACACCTCCTGAACAGCTCCATCAGGCTGCGGCCGTAGACGACGGCGCAGTCTTCGTCTTCGTCTTCGTCGGACGACGTCGTCGTCGTGGCGTTGAACTCGTGGTCCCGAGGGTCGACCGACACCACGATGCAGAAGCTGTCGTCCGCCGCCGGAGGCGACTGGGAGGAGCTTCCCGCAGAGCCGACGCCCACCTGTCGACAACGTAAACGTCCGTTATGAGTCACGCAACGACACCGAAGAACGAAGAAAGCAATGTAAAATAATATATATATATATATATATATATATATATATATATATATATATATATATATATATATATATATATATTTATTAAGCCTTCACCATCCCCTGCTACAAAAACTAGGAACGCATCGTCATAAAACTAATCACAAGTTAATTTATTATTATTATTATTATTATTATTATTATTATTAAAACACATTCAAAAACAGGAAGAAGTGTTTTAAATACAATAATTGTAATCAGCAAACCTACTTAAAACCAGTGTTTGTAATGCAGTTAATTATTTGACTTTACTTAAATATTGAGTTAATTATTTGAGTATTTTTAGTGTCGTTTTGGCCCTTTTTGCGTCACTAATACTACTATAATTAATTAATTAACTAAATAAAAGAATTAAATAATTAAAGATAGCGGGACTTAATAATAAATACATATTTGTTATTATTATAATTATTTTATATATATATATATATATATATATTTATATTTATATTTATTTATATTATCATTATCATAATTAATATAATATATACTGTATTATTATATTTCGCACCTCCGTTCTGGTTCTCTTCGGATCCGGCGGTGACGCCTCATTCCCGGCCGGCTCACCGTGCTCTCTCCCCGGGAACACCGACGGCACCGCCCCGCTCTTCAGCACCGGTTTGGGCGCGACGTTCAGGATCTTGGCCCGGAAGTCCTGCTCGTAGTCGTCGGGTGTGAAGTGCAGGCTGCACACCCGCACTCCTCCGTACCGGGACACCGGCGTGTCCTCGTCGAACCGCGGGTTCCGGATCGCTTTGAGCCACGAGCGGCAGCGCTGCGGGTCTCTCGTCGGTAAACCGTGGAAAACGACCCCCATAGACTTGGCCTCGTCGTAGCCTTTACACCCGGGAACACAGCACCGCCACGGCATCGAGGAATATGAATTATAGATATAAATATATAAATATATATAAGTTATAGTGAGACTGTAGCAGTTAAATATGTTGTTTTACATGTAAAAATGATGCGTCGTAAAGACGGAACGCTACTTCCGGTATTCTTCTTCTACCAATAGATTTCCGGTAGATCACACGCTGCGAGGTGTAATGCTGCCCCCTACAGGCAGTGAACGGCTTTATGTGTTTACGTACAGCACGGCTGGAAGAAGTACTGTGATCTTTTACTTCAGTAAAAGTACTAATACCACGGTAAAAGTCAAAATGATTAATTATGCAGAATATTATATATATTATATAAATGTAATGTAGTTACTTTAACGTTGGTAAAGGAGCTTATTTTAATGACTTTATATACTGCTGGTAGTTTAATCTATAATAATACTTCTTTATTTATTAGTTAATTATATTTAGTTTTTAATATTCCGAGTCTATAGAGAAACTATTAAATAAAGATATCAAATAAATGTAGTGGAGTAGAAAGTAGAACATGCCTCATAGAAGTTTACATTTCATTTTAAAGGTTTGTGATATATATCGTTAAATTATTTTAATTATAAGTCAAATAAAAGGTAGAAATACTCTGTAAATGGTATATTTTTTCTACTTGATGTATGTACTTGTTTACTAAATAAAGCTCCATCCTTTACTTCCATATTTAATATTTCATTGATATTTAATTTTAGCATCTTTAACATGTTATAATATAAATATAAATATGTTGTATCGGTGTGATTTAAATCAGTCAGTGAGCTCTAGAGGTTTGTTTCCTTTGGACAGAGCCATGCTAGCTGTTTCCCTCCGTTTACAGTCTTTATGCTAAGCTAAGCTAACAGTGAAAGTGAATCAGCAGATTTAACAAAATACTGAACTTTTCCTTTGAAGGTTTGACAGGTTGTGTTTCCACAGTAACCACAAAGCATCATCTTCTTCTTCTTCTTCTGCAGGACTTTTTGTACACCGCCTTAATCGCGGTGGCCTTCTTCATCTCCTCGATCATCTTCGCCTCCAGCAACAGCGACACGACTTTAGAGAGAAGTGCAGTGGTGAGGAAACATCCACACCTTTCTTACATCCTCTTTCTCTTCTCTGCCCCCCTCTTTCCTTTACTAACTACTCCTTTCCTTCCCCACCTTCCTCTTTCATTTCCCAACTCCTCCTTTCCTTCTCCACCTCCTTCTCTTCCCTCTCCTTTCCTCCTCCCTTTCCTCTCATTTCCTCCTCCCTTCCCTCTCCTCCTTTCTATTAAACTTCCTTTCAGCTGTGTTTTTAAACCCTGGTTTTCGTCCTGCAGGTGTTTGGTTTCTTGGCGTCCTCGATGTTCTTCTTGGACCTCGTCTTGTTTGTGAAGAGCTCCGGGTTTCCGTTCCAGAGAGACTTGAAGTCTGAGTCCAGTAACAGCGCCGCGGCGGCCGAGCCGGAGACGGCGAAACTCAACACGCCGACTAGCGCGACCGATTAAATCTGATTCTAAAAATAATCCTCACGAGTGCGTTTGTTACGCAGATCATTTTTTACGCACTGTCCCTTTAACGTGTCGCCAGGAGGCGGAGCCTCAGCGACCTGGCGGACATTTTTAGAGTCCTTTTAAAAAACAAAATATCCTGTTTATAGTCGTCACTCTGTGCTGAGGTCATCAATGTTATCATCCAATCAGGAACCAATCACAGGGCAGAGCAGCTGTTCTGTGTTTGTTCTTAAAGAAACAGTACGCAGTTCTTTAAGAACAGAGACACTAAAACCACAGAACCACTAACGATTCTGCTGTGAAGTTTGTGTTTTAATCAACATAATGAATCAGATCAATTTATGGATTCATTGTTTTATCCGTGTTGCTTTTCTTTTTTTTATTAAATATCATGAAATTTAAAAACGCATTTTAACAAAAGAAATCAAATAACGTCATAAACTTATTTTTAATTCACTCAAAATTAGTGTTTAGTATAACTTGTCTGACAGGTGACAAAATATTATCACACAAAATGAAACTTCCTCAAACCACCAAAAGTCTTAAAAATACAAGAAATCTCTGTTTTTATTGTCACCATATTATTTACGTTTTTCTGTTCGGACCCTGAACGCCTCATGACATTTAGCCCGAGATGATTTTAAAGTTTTTGCCTAAATGAAAAAACTCAACAAAGAAAAAGTGTCTTTATAATAATGTTATGGTTACTACAGTCTATATTATATTATGATGTTATATTATGATGTTTGTTGTCAAAATAATCAGTTTTATTCCAGATTTGTTTTTATTTCTACTAAAAGCAGCAGATGAGCCGTTTTAATTTCTCTCATCTCGATCAATGGGGGGGGGGCTCTGCTGCTGTTTTCTAACATTTTTAATTTCCAAAACCAGATTCATTAAAGTCTTAAAAGTGGATCAAGTTTCAGCTCAAAAACACCTTAAAATGTGTATTTTTCTTTGAGTGACAGCTTTCAGGGACCAATCACATTCCTCCCTGTGGATCTCTGACCGGGGCGTGTTTCTTATTCCCTCTTTAGTTTATTCCTAAAAGATGAGTCGTATGTTGTTGAGATTCTTCCTTCGGATCGTTTTCACAATCAGTTTGTGTTTTTAAAGGTTTTAATCGTCTTAATCACTTTTGTGTTGTTTTTTTGTTAATTGAATGTTTTATGAACTACATGATGTCGTTTTTTTATTACATTCTGAATATAAGAAATATGAAGAAATGATCCCGTCAGATTTTTTAATTTGTATTATTTTGTTTTTATTTTCTCATATTGGTGTGACGTTGAAAGGATGTTTTTGTAAATAATTTGAAGGAAACTCGAGACTCAAAACACACCGATTATTGAGTTAATGGACCTTCGGCTAGGATGAAAAGATAAGAAGTGAGTTAACACAAGTGTCCATCTACACCATGGAGAAGGCCTTTACAGTGAAACGTGCTTTTCTTTAAAGAGTCAAAGACCTTGTTGTTGAACCACAAACAGCCGATCGCTGTCTGTCAGTCTCCACTCTACAACTGTGGTTTGGTCAGAATAAAAGTTGTTGATAAAGTGTAAAGATGAACTAAAGAGCTTTTGTTTTCATTTGGTTTCTCTCCCGTTTTAAACATGTTAGTAAAATGAGTGTTTTTGTCAACGGAGTCTGGAGTCTTTAGTCTTTAGTGAGAGACTAAATCTAAACGATCACAAAGTGATCTATGCAGTGATATAATGGAGCACAAGTAAAGATCATGACATGTTTAATACATGATGTTAATACATGATGTTAATACATGTTTATTAATACATTATGTTTAATACATGATGTTAATACATGATGTTTAATACATGATGTTAAATACATGATGTTAATACATGATGTTAATACATGATGTTTAATACATGATGTTAATACATGATGTTAATACATGTTTATTAATACATGATGTTAATACATGATGTTAATACATGTTTATTAATACATGATGTTAATACATGTTTATTAATACATGATGTTAATACATGTTTATTAATACATGTTTATTAATACATGATGTTAATACATGATGTTAATACATGTTTATTAATACATGATGTTAATACATGTTTATTAATACATGATGTTAATACATGATGTTAATACATGTTTATTAATACATGATGTTAATACATGTTTATTAATACATGACGTTAATACATGTTTATTAATACATGATGTTAATACATGATGTTTAATACATGATGTTAATACATGATGTTAATACATGATGTTTAATACATGATGTTAATACATGATGTTAATACATGTTTATTAATACATTATGTTTAATACATGATGTTAATACATGATGTTAATACATGATGTTTAATACATGATGTTAATACATGATGTTAATACATGATGTTAATGCATGATTATTAATACATTATGTTTAATACATGATGTTAATACATAATGTTTAATACATGATGTTAATACATAATGTTTAATACATGATGTTAATACATGATGTTAATACATGTTTATTAATACATTATGTTTAATACATGATGTTAATACATGATGTTAATACATGTTTATTAATACATTATGTTTAATACATGATGTTAATACATGATGTTAATACATGATGTTAATACATGATGTTTAATACATGATGTTAATACATGTTTATTAATACATTATGTTTAATACATGATGTTAATACATGATGTTAATACATGATGTTTAATACATGATGTTTAATACATGATGTTTAATACATGTTTATTAATACATGATGTTTAATACATGATGTTAAATACATGTTTATTAATACATGATGTTAATACATGATGTTAATACATGTTTATTAATACATGATGTTAATACATGATGTTAATACATGTTTATTAATACATGATGTTAATACATGATGTTAATACATGTTTATTAATACATGATGTTAATACATGTTTATTAATACATGATGTTAATACATGATGTTTAATACATGATGTTTAATACATGTTTATTAATACATGATGTTTAATACATGATGTTTAATACATGATGTTTAATACATGTTTATTAATACATGATGTTTAATACATGATGTTTAATACATGATGTTTAATACATGTTTATTAATACATGATGTTTAATACATGATGTTTAATACATGATGTTTAATACATGTTTATTAATACATGATGTTTAATACATGATGTTTAATACATGATGTTTAATACATGATGTTAATACATGATGTTTAATACATGATGTTAATACATGATGTTTAATACATGTTTATTAATACATGATGTTAATACATGTTTATTAATACATGATGTTAATACATGATGTTAATACATGTTTATTAATACATGATGTTTAATACATGATGTTAATACATGTTTATTAATACATGTTTATTAATGCATGATGTTTAATACATGATGTTTAATACATGTTTATTAATACATGATGTTTACTACATTATGTTTAATACATGTTTATTAATACATGATGTTTAATACATGGTGTTTAATACATGTTTATTAATACATGTTTAATACATGATGTTTAATACATGTTTATTAATACATGATGTTTAATACATTATGTTTAATACATGATGTTAATACATGTTTATAAATGCATGATGTTTAATACATGTTTATTAATACATGATGTTTAATACATGTTTATTAATACATGATTTTAATACATGTTTATTAATACATGATGTTTAATACATGTTTATTAATACATGATGTTAATACATGATGTTAATACATGTTTATTAATACATGATGTTAATACATGATGTTAATACATGTTTATTAATACATGATGTTAATACATGTTTATTAATACATGATGTTTAATACATTATGTTTAATACATGATGTTTAATACATGATGTTTAATACATGTTTATTAATACATGATGTTAATACATGTTTATTAATACATGATGTTTAATACATGTTTATTAATACATGATGTTAATACATGTTTATTAATACATGATGTTAATACATGATGTTAATACATGTTTATTAATACATGATGTTAATACATGTTTATTAATACATGATGTTAATACATGTTTATTAATACATGTTTATTAATACATGATGTTAATACATGATGTTAATACATGTTTATTAATACATGATGTTAATACATGTTTATTAATACATGACGTTAATACATGTTTATTAATACATGATGTTTAATACATTATGTTTAATACATGATGTTTAATACATGATGTTAATACATGATGTTTAATACATGTTTATTAATGCATGATGTTTAATACATTATGTTTAATACATGATGTTTAATACATGATGTTAATACATGATGTTTAATACATGTTTATTAATGCATGATGTTTAATACATGTTTATTAATGCATGATGTTTAATACATGTTTATTAATACATGATGTTAATACATGTTTATTAATACATGATGTTTAATACATGTTTATTAATACATGATGTTAATACATGATGTTTAATACATGTTTATTAATACATGATGTTTAATACATTATGTTTAATACATGATGTTTAATACATTATGTTTAATACATGTTTATTAATACATGATGTTAATACATGTTTATTAATACATGATGTTTAATGCAAGTTTATTAATACATGATGTTAATACATGATGTTAATACATGTTTATTAATACATGATGTTAATACATGTTTATTAATACATGATGTTAATACATGATGTTAATACATGTTTATTAATACATGATGTTAATACATGATGTTAATACATGTTTATTAATACATTATGTTTAATACATGATGTTTAATACATGATGTTTAATACATGTTTATTAATACATGATGTTAATACATGTTTATTAATACATGATGTTAATACATGATGTTAATACATGTTTATTAATACATTATGTTTAATACATGATGTTTAATACATGATGTTTAATACATGTTTATTAATACATGATGTTAATACATGTTTATTAATACATGTTTAATGCAAGTTTATTAATACATGATGTTAATACATGATGTTAATACATGTTTATTAATACATGATGTTTAATACATGTTTATTAATACATGATGTTAATACATGATGTTAATACATGTTTATTAATACATCATGTTAATACATGATGTTAATACATGTTTATTAATACATGATGTTAATACATGACGTTAATACATGTTTATTAATACATGATGTTAATACATGACGTTAATACATGTTTATTAATACATGATGTTAATACATGATGTTTAATACATGTTTATTAATACATGATGTTAATACATGATGTTAATACATGTTTATTAATACATGATGTTTAATATGACAGAATAACGAGATTTAAAGTCATGATTTTGAAACATTAATATTTGTTTTTGGTTTCTCAGAAGGTGGAAAAAGAAACTTCGACACCAGCTGATACACTCACTGCTGTTCTCTCCTACATCCTCCTTTCCTTCTCTACCTCCCTCTTTCCTTTTCTAACTACTTCTTTCCTTTCCTAACTACTTCTTTACTTCCTTCTCTCCTTTCATCCCTTACATTCATTTTCCCCCCTACCTCCCGCCTTCCCTCTCATTTCCTCCTCCCTTCCCTTCCCTCTTATTTCCTCCTCCCTTCCCTCTCATTTCCTCTTCCCTTCCCTCTCACTTCCTTCTCCATTCCCTTCCCTCTCATTTCCTTCTCACATTCCTCTCATTTCCGCCTTCCTTCCCTCTCATTTCCTCCCTTCCCGCTCATTTCCTCCTCGCTTCCCTTCCCTCTCATTTCCTTCTCTCTTCCCTCTCATTTCCTTCGTCCTTCCCTCTCATTTCCTCCTCCCTTCCCTCTCATTTCCTTCCTTCCCACTCATTTCCTCCTCTCTTCCCTTCCCTCTTATTTCCTTCTTCCTTCCCTCTCATTTCCTCCTCCCTTCCGTCTCATTTCCTCTTCCCTTCCCGCTCCCTTCCTCCTCTATTCCCTTCCCTCTCATTTCCTTTTCACATCCCTCTCATTTCCTCCTTCCTTACCTCTCATTTCCTCCTTTCCCGCTCATTTCCTCCTCCTTTCCCTCATTTCCTTCTCCCTTCCCTCTCATTTCCTTCTTCATTCCTTCTTCATTCCTTCTTATTTCCTTCTTCCTTCCCTCTCATTTCCTCCTTTCCCGCTCATTTCCTCCTCCTTTCCCTCATTTCCTCCTCCCTTCCCTCTCTTGTCCTCCTCCCTTCCCTCTCATTTCCTTCTCACATCCCTCTCATTTCCTCCCTTCCCGCTCATTTCCTCCTCGCTTCCTTTCCCTCTTATTTCCTTCTTCCTTCCCTCTCATTTCCTCCTTCCTTCCCTCTCACTTCCTCCTTCCTTCCCTCTCATTTCCTCCTCCCTTCCCTTTAAATAATCTGTAAAACAATCACAGATTTCATTCCAGTGACTTTAATAAAAGAGCGAACGGTTTTATGATCACACGGTTTATTAATAATTGAACATTGAAAACACTGAAGTGTGAATCTTTGTTACAGAACATATTTTCTTATTTGTGTCAGTCAGACGATCAGAAATCTGTTTTCATATCAACAAGATTAACTTTCAGGAACAAGTACAGTTTATTTTGGAGAAAATTAATGTTTATGTAATATATATATATGTGTGTGTGTGTGTGTGTGTGTGTGTGTGTATATATATGTGTGTGTGTGTGTGTGTGTGTGTGTGTGTGTGTGTATATATATGTATATATATATATATGTGTGTATATATGTATATATATACATGTATATATATACATATATGTATATATATATATATATATATACATATATATATAATGTGTGTGTATATATATGTATATATATATATGTGTGTATATATATGTGTAGAAATAGATCAGTTTCTCACTTTGTCTTTTTTAAATTGCTGCAATGTAATTTCTTCTCTGATCATTGTATATTTCTTATTAAACACATTTTAAAGAAATGAATGTGCTCTGTTATTTATTAATGTCTTTATTATTATTGTTTTATTTGACCACATAAGTTTGAATAATTTGTGTTTTCAGTTGCAGTTCTTGAAACTCTGTTGAATATTTGAGTTAAATGTGAAAATATATTTTATTATAACAAGTTATAGTTTAATAGAATTAACAAAAAAGAGAAAATGTTGGACAAACACCCTGAAGGAGTGATTAAGGTGAGTAAAGATAGTTATAATTTATAATAATATAATTTATATTATTATTGTTTGTAGCACGTTTTTAACTGGCTACAAAACAATATATTTTGTAATTAATTATTTATTTAAACTGATTTATTTTTCAGAACATGTTTTTTGATTGTATCTTCTTGTGTGTAACAACTATCAATTCTTTGTTTTACATTTATTTTTAATATTTTTTGGTTTTATTTTTTATTGTATTCTGCATCGAATACTTTAACTTTTTAGTACATTTTCCTGTTTATTTCTATACTTTATCGTCCTTTTACTGACGAAACATTTTGAATGCAATACGTTTACTTGTAACAGAGTAACAGAGTTTTAAAGTGTGTATTAGTACTTTTGTTCTATATATGATCTGAATTCTTCCTCCATCCTCTTTCATAACAGTGGCCATCTTTTCATCTCTTCTGTTTCTGTAAAATGAGTGAAACAGCGCCTCTATCACGTTACCATGAAATTGTCAAAAAATAAGATCTATAATTGTGTGTATTTATTTTATACTTTGTACTCCTGATTTGAACGTCTTTCAGGCTCTTTCCTCACAAGATGAGGTCATTTCATATAATCTATTTACTCGTTTTTGTCAAAACAGATTCAATGACAAAATCAAATATTTGATGAATAAATAAATAAATATCTGATTTAAATTTAATTTTTTGTTCCATCTTTAACCCTTATTGTTTCTGTGTAAATAATAAGACAGGCTGGACACACTGAGCCGTCCTCTTTGTTCACCTTTTTTATTTAACGTCTGCATGCGTCCACTGGTTACCCCGTGTTTAACGTCACGTTGCTATGACTTATGGGTAATTCCCTTAGGCTAAGTCAGCATACCATGCTGACTTACGGAAAGGGTTCATAAAGGGCTCAAGATGTCTGCCAGAGAGCCTCAAACACTCCATGATCTGACAGTGGGACAGAACTAAACCCTCACGGACTTCGCGGGAGCGCGCCTCAAAGTCTGTGAGTCTGTGATTTCCTTTCTCTGAAGCGTAAGCAACAGTTTCTGCCTACCTTACAACATCCAAAAGGCATGGGACTGATTCAAAATGTGACACTACCAGATATTGAAATGTCACAATCTAAAGAGAATGAACCTGATGACTGTTTCAAACCCTTCATATCAGAGGGCTTTGTTTCATTTAGTGGGGATCCTAAAGAACAGCAGCCAGTAAAGATATTGAGAGACACAGGAGGCTCCCAATCTATTGTTCGAGAAGGCATCTTACCTTTGTCGTCCAAATCGTCATGTAACTCGAGTGCAGTTGTTCAAGGTGTTGGAATGAGTTTCATACCTGCCCCTTTGCACAATGTTAATGTTCAGACTCCCTTGGTCAGTGGATTCTTTAAAGTTGCAGTTCTACCTGCCTTGCCCATTAAAGGTGTCGACTTCATTCTAGGAAATGACCTTGCAAGAGACCAGGTTATGCCAGTCCCTGAGATGCTAGACAGCCCTGATTTGAGCTCTGGCTCTGACAAGATGGCACAAATGCTGCCAGACATCTTTCCTGCTTGTGTGACTACAAGGGCCCAGACAAAAAAATATGGCTTTGATTTGTCTGACTCTTCGCGTCGCAGGACTAGTGATATCTCAGAGGATATGGATTGGGGCGAGATTTACCAGGTTGTTGTGCCTACAGCCTATCGTTTTCAAGTACTCTCTTTAGCTCATGACCACCCATGGTCAGGACACATGGGGATCACTAAAACTTATGAAAGAGTCCTCCGGCATTTCTTCTGGCCAGGACTCGAAGCTGATATAGTTAGTCATTGTCGTACTTGCCATGTGTGTCAAGTTGTTGGAAAACCGAATCAAGTGATTCCTCCGACTCCACTCTGCCCCATTCCAGTAATGGGTGAGACATTTGAAAGGGTGATTGTCGATTGTGTTGGGCCATTGCCAAAGACTAAAGCTGGGAATCGGTTCCTACTAACTGTCATGTGTGCTTCCACTAGGTTCCCAGAAGCCATTCCGCGACAAAGGATCACAGCTCCGGTTATTACCAAGGCTCTGGTAAAATTCTTTACATCATTTGGTCTGCCAAAGGTGGTTCATACAGATCAAGGTACCAATTTCAAGTTGAGTCTTTGCCCAAGAACTTAGAACATTGGATGTTAAACATGTAACATCTAGCCCCTACCATCCAGAAAGTCGGGAGGCGCTGGAGAGACTTCACCAGACAATGAAATCAATGTTACGCAAACACTGTCATGAGTCAGAGAAGGATTGGGATGACAGTGTCCCACTAGTTATGTTCGCTACCCTCGAAGCTGTACAGGAGTCCCTAGGTTTCAGTCCTGCTGAATTGTTTTTTGGACATGAAGTTAGGGGTCCTTTGAAAGTTAAAGAGCAACTGCTCATACCAGAGAAGAGGGTCAGAAGTATCCCAGAGTACATCAGCAAGCTCAAAGATCGCCTCCAGCTAGCCTGCTCTTTGGCTAGAGATGCCCTGACCTCTTCCCAGGCAAGGATGAAGAAGCGATATGACCAGCGAGCAGTCACACACTTGTTTCAGCCAGGTGACAGAGTTTTGATTCTTTTGCCTGGACCTGGCTCTGCACTCTCTACCAAGTTTTCTGGTCCTTATGTTGTAGAGAAGAAGCTAAATGAAACAAATTACGTTATCCAAACTCCGGACCGCAGGTGACGGACAAGAGTGTGTCATGTGAATATGATGAAGCGGAAGGTCAACAAGAGTCATCCAAAGTCCAGGAGTTAAAGACTGCAGTCTCACCTATGGCAGCCATTTCAAAGGTGAGCTTTCCTGATAATGGTGATGAAGATGGGTTGGTGATGCATAATGCTACACCACAGGGGGCAAGGCTAAGTAATACTGAGGTATTGTCCCGCTTGCCCCACTACTTGTCTCATCTTCCTGATGACCAGAGAGTGGATGTTATGGAACTTAATAATGATTTCAATGACATTCCCTCCCAAACTTCTGTCATAACTCACAACGTTGTCTTGACTAACCCTATACCGATCTAACAGCATGCCTATCGAGTAAATCCAATTAAGAGGGAAGTCATGAAGAAGGAGGTTGACTATCTTGTACGGAATGGATTTGCAGTACCAAGTTCCAGTCCATGGAGTTCTCCCTGTCTCCTAGATACCAAGTCTGATGGGAGTCCCAGATTTTGTACTGACTTTCGCAAGGTAAATGCTGTAACTGTTCCTGATGCACATCCATTACCTCTAATTGATGACTGCATTGATGAGCAAACTTGACATGTTGAAAGGGTATTGGCAAGTTCCTTTAACCCCAAAATGACTACATTGAGAGAGGTTTTCAAACGTCTTTCTACTGCATCCCTAACACTCAATCTTGCCAAATGTGATTTTGGAAAAGGAACTGTTCTCTATCTTGGTCAGCAGGTTAGTCGAGGACAGGTTTGTCCTGCAGAGGCCAAGATCGCAGCCATTGCGACATTTTCTGCACCAACCACCAGGAGAGAGCTGCGCCGTTTCCTTGGGATGGCAGGGTATTATAGACGGTTCTGCAAAAATTTCTCCTCTGTAGCAGCTCCACTGACTGCTTTAACTAGTCCCGCAAAGCCCTTTGTGTGGTCTAGTGAGTGCCAACAGTCTTTTGAAAGTTTTAAGAGTATAATGTGTTGCACTCCGGTCCTGACTGCACCAGATTTCTCCTCGCCTTTCAAACTGGAAGTTGATGCCAATGCGGTTGGAGCTGGGGCAGTTCTTCTGTAAGAGGATGACCAGGGCATCGATCATCCTGTGAGTTACTTCTCTCGGAAGTTCAACAAACATCAACTTAGATATTCCACAATAGAGAAGGAAGCTCTAGCAATGTTGTTCGCCCTACAACATTTTGAGGTTTACCTTGGGTCAAGTGTTAAGCCTATTAAAGTTTTCACCAATCATAACCCACTTGTGTTCATCTCCAAGATGTATAACTACAACCAGCGTCTTATGCGTTGGTCTCTAATCATTCAAAACTACAATCAAGAAATCATTCATAAAAAGGGGTCTGAAAATGTTCTTGCGGATGCTTTGTCGCGTGCGCTGTAGAGTCAAACTATGTTTGAGCTTATATGGGTGGGGGTGTTATGTGTTGTGTTTTCTCCCCTCCTGCCCTTCTTTCTTTTTCTCTCCCTCAGTTCCCTAATTAGGTGTCAATCTGTTCACTGGTTCCACCTGTGGGGGCCGGTTGTGCTGCTCACCAACTGCAGGCTGGGGGTGCCACAGATAAGAGCAGCAAGGCTCAGGAGAAAAAAGGTTTGCTTTACCTTTATGTTGAGCTCATGGCATGTTCAGTCTGTGAGAGAGCAAAGGTCGCCCCACTCGGGCATGGTCCCTGTGGAGTCCTTCTCCTGGCTGGCTCACCAAATGCTGTAGTTTTCCCCCATTGATGAGCCGCTTCTTTGACTTTACCTAACGGCTGGCTCAGTAACTGTTCTCTATCTAACTTGTGGTGAGTGCCGCCCGAAGACGTCGTCCTGGATAAACAGCAGTCTGTCTTCTTGGCCGACGCTCATGGCAACTACTGAGCGCCGGACCCGGCATTTCCCGTCCCACTGAAACTGGATTGGGAACAGCACCTCGTAGGCTGGCGGATCTCTGTCGTTGACTTGCTGCTGCGACGATGACGACTTGTCTCCCCAGGTAGCCATGTCATGGCTTGGGCCGGCTTCAGCGCGGCCGCGCTGCATTGTTGGCTGGCCAGAAAAAAAACATATCGGCCTCCTCGGCCAGCTCCCGGCAATTGGTAATGGTGGTGTTGGCCAAAGCGGCCCACACCTGCAGCGGTAGCTGCCACAGAAACAGTTCAGTAAACAAAAAATCTGGCTTGTGTCTTCCTAGGAGAGCTAGCATTTTAAACATTATCTCCGGCGGCTTGTTGTCGCCGAGGCCATTCAGAGGGAGAAGCCGACGAGCCCGCTCAGAAGTCAGAAAGTCAGAAAATCTTTAACAGGTGATCTTTCAAAGCACCGTACTTGTCGAGGATGCTCACCACTCTGCCTGCTGTCGAACTGCCGAGGGCCGCTACGACATAATAGTGTTTCGTAGCATCCACGGTAAAGTCTCTGAGAGCGAACTGTGCTTCAGTTTCAGTAAACCAGACGGATGCTGGCGTCTCCCAAAACTCCGGCAGCTTGAGCTAAACTGCGTGCGCCATGATGTTCGTCTCTGGAGACGTCCAGTAGACTCAGGGTCACCAATGTAGGAGCGCCGGAATAAACAAACTTCTCTTTGTGGTTGCACACCACTGTCGCCGTTTATTTCAACTCCCAAAAACATGACATCCTGAAACACTGAATGTACTGAGTTACATTACACCACTGATGGAACAAGAGCACAAAGCTCTTCATAGATCTAGCCTCTTATTTTTACTGTCAAAGTTCAGCAGATTGATGCATTTTACTTTAAAAAGGTAGAAACTTTTATTCCACAGTCCAACAAAACCCTGTGTATCCTCGTATTGTGCACCGTTAAAGATTACAATAAGTCATGTGAGACAACTGTTGAAGAGATTCCTCATCATCATCATCATCATCATCACTCCACAGTTCTTGGTTCATCTTTAGCTGAAGTTCAGCGCTGTGTAAAGATACGGGTCCACCTCACAGAGAGCAGTGATCAGAACTGAGCAGGCTTCAGGTCCCTTTCTTCTCACCGTGTCCATCACGTCTCGTGCTTTATCTGCTCTGTCTTTTGTTCTGGCCGACTGCATTTCAGCGTCAGTGATCACTCCGTGCTCAAGAAGTTTATCCAGCAGGTGGTTCAGGACAGGATCAGACACTCTGATGATGAAGACCCTGAGACCCTGTCCTCTGCCGGGACCCTGTCCACTGCCGGGACCCTGTCCTCTGCCGGGACCCCGTCCAGAGTTGAGACATTTCTCTGATGAATTTCCACTCTTGGACCTGGAAGATAACCAAGAAAATATTCTTATGTGTTTTATAATCAACAAACAGACAATATTGTGAAGTTCAAAACAAATGAAGAGTCTGGTTTGGAATGCTACAGCAAGATATTTCTCATATTTCTGCTTTGTAAATAACGTCCTGTGTTCTCCTTTCAGAAAAAGGATAGACTGTGTGTATATATACATACAGTATATAATATGTATAAATTGTTCCCAGTAGTGTTACATGTAAGTAGTGGTGTAAAGGACCGGTGTAGATCCATAGAAATATACAATCAGGACATCAGCATTTATGCTTTCTGTTCTCTGATCTCTGGTAATGTTACATGTAAACAACAAATCCATGTTGAAATTGAAATGAGGAGAGCTAGTAACGTTAGCCGCACCGCTAACGGCTAAGGTACGGAGGTCCCATTCAGTTCCATTATGATGCGTTCAGGCTCTGTTCAGGTAATGATGATGTGTTCAAATGCAGTCTGTATTTCCTAATCATTTGAGTTGTGTGAAAGGATCAAATTGAAACATGTTGATGGTTTACTCTGACTTCAGAGCGGTTGAATAGATTTCTTTGGACGGTGGAGTCTTGTAGACCAGCTGCTATAACAAAACGAAACAAAAACCTATCTGCCAACATGGATCATCTATGATCGGTAATCTGCAGCAGATCAATGTGATCAGAGATCTCTAAAAGTTATATGTGCTCCCTGTTTTCTGTTGTGCCGATCAGATCCGTGACTCCGATCTGAACCGTGAGCTTTATGATCCGTTGCACCCGTACATGTAAGGCAATGCAAGTTTATTCATTTAGCTCATGTCAGCAAGAATTCAAAGCACTTCACATGAAACATCAAAAGCCCAAAATGCAAAAGAGACATTATAAAAAGACATTTAAATACATTAAAGAGCCAAAATAAAAACAAGCTAAAACAGCATAAAACGGGTATAAAATAGACTCATTAAAGTTACAGCACAGTGTTAATAAACAGGAAAGTCTTCAGCCTTCATTTGACAGAAGTGAGAGTTGCAGCTGTCCTGCATTTAGTTCCAGATATATGGAGCATAAAGACTGCAGCCTCAGTAAAGAATGATATGAGATGTGGAGCTCCCTGAATGTTCATGAGAGCCGCACACATCTGTTCTACTCTCGTCCATCACTGGGTGTCTGATAGTCTTTACCTTCCAGTAATACGTCACGCTCCCAGACTGGGTTCCTCTCTTCGTCCTGGACCGACAAAGTCACTGTCTCCGTGTTGGAGGTCTCACTCCTTCTTGATCTTCCTGATAAAAAGAGTCTCTAGATAATCAGATGCACAGAGGACTCATGTTGCTCATCAAGTGTGTGGCTTAGATCCACTCTGCTACTTTGTGGAGTTAAGAATAATGAGGTCACTTAAATGAATGTTTGGTTGAGCTGTAGCTGTCTGAGGATGGGAGTTCTCTGACACCACACTCTTCACTCTCTCTCCTCACTGTTTCTGTAGACGAGGAGATTTTGGGTTCTTGACATTGACACGATCCTAACGTTCATTCTTAACTCTGAACCCGCTGGCCGGATTGAAAAACATGTTTTTCTTTGAAGCACGCTTCCGTCAGAAGAAGCAGCCAAAACTAAACTTAAAATTGTGACATTTCATCCACAACATTTTATTCTACATGTTCTCCTTTTAAATCTCGTCCCAAATAAACCGATTACTGAAACCAGATTCTGAAGAGAAATCACCTGCTTCTGAACGAGACCAGAGAGACGGTGGTCGACTGCAGGAGGACGACAGCTCCACAGCCGCAGAGAGTTCTGGGAGAAGACGTGGACATGGTGGAGGAGGACATGGTCCTGTTCTGGGAGAGGACGTGGACATGGTGGAGGAGGACATGGTCCTGTTCTGGGAGAGGACGTGGACATGGTGGAGGAGGACATGGTCCTGTTCTGGGAGAGGACGTGGACATGGTGGAGGAGGACATGGTCCTGTTCTGGGAGAGGACGTGGACATGGTGGAGGAGGACATGGTCCTGTTCTGGGAGAGGACGTGGACATGGTGG
The DNA here is from genome assembly GCF_023349555.1 of Cebidichthys violaceus. Classification (NCBI taxonomy): domain Eukaryota; kingdom Metazoa; phylum Chordata; class Actinopteri; order Perciformes; family Stichaeidae; genus Cebidichthys; species Cebidichthys violaceus. The sequence continues at coordinate 1,432,761 of NW_027176683.1, forward strand.
AGGAGGACATGGTCCTGTTCTGGGAGAGGACGTGGACATGGTGGAGGAGGACAAGGTCCTGTTCTGGGAGAGGACGTGGACATGGTGGAGGAGGACAAGGTTGTGGGAGGTTCCATTGTTCCAGTTACTGTTGCTGTTGTTCACCAGCCAATCAGGAGCTGAAGCTGAGCAGGTGTGTGTGGACAGGTGGAGCTGGAACACAAACACGAGTTAGCTGCTGTGGACTGAAGGTGTCCTCTAGGTTCTGCTGTCACACTGCCCTCTAGTGGAACCACGCAGTCATTACATTGCAGAGGGTTTAACAGGACGACCAACCAAGGCCTCTTCACACGTCTCAACTTACAGAGAGAGTAGCAAACAACATGGTGCAAACAAGAGTGGATCAAAACAAGTGTTATGACTCAGTAACAACCGTTAAAGAGTATGAACTAAAACATAACTGTGATTAAAAACATGATACATATGTCAGAATAGCTTGTATGGTGGCACAGATCCTCAGTGTTGGGTGAACAGCTGGAGGATTCATGAAACAACGCTCTGCTGTCAGGAACACGACGGGAAACTTTATTCCTCCTTTCAACCGTAACAAAGGGAGTTCAGACCAGATCCGCTCCTCCGCTCCTACCTTTCACAATAAAAGCCTTCGACATATAATATATTCACAGGTGAGTATTTTTGTGTTGTTCGTGTTGTTTGTTTGTCACGGTCACATTAAAGTGAGTTAATTATGTGTTTGATATTTGACTTTGAGCTCATTCACTGTCTGGAGAGCAGCAGTCAGCTGGAACAAGCTGACAGACACAAGGTCGTTGTCATGGGATCACAGGAGGTGTTTGTTATACTCATGTATGAAACACGTCACACACATGTTCAAGGCTTGTTTACATGTTTTAATGGTTAAAGCTCCTCATGTCTTCATGGCTGCACCATTTCATCAGATATCATCCTCTCATCAACTTCTTAAAGAAGTGAAACTAACAACTGAGTCGACAGTTAAATACAATATTCTGACACTAGCTGCACACACACACACACACACACACACGACCTGTCACTCATCTCCACTGCAGAGAGCTTATCACTGATCAACAGGAGAGCAGATGTTACAGACGTTCCTGTCAGACGGTCCGGCCTCGGTTCCTCTGGACGTCACAGCTGGAACAGGAAGTCTGGAGGCTGAAACAGGAAGCAGAGTTCAACCCACAAACAGACGAATGATGAAGACCAGCAGTCAGCCGGTAGAAAGCTCTCACACACACGTCACCCTCTGAACCCCAAAGAGGTGCTAGGACTTCACTCTCTGTGGTCTGATGTTAACCTTCAAAATAAAAGTCCTGCTCCTCTGTGAAACAGAACCATGATGAGTAGAAGTAGAGAAGTAGAACATGTCTTTAGTGAGAACAACACAGTTATGATGACATCAATCATTAAACATGCATAGAATCTATAAATACAGAATGTTTCCAATATCCTCAAGTGTTGCCAATATTGGAAAAAATGGAGGCTCTGCATGTTTATATATAAATAATTAAACTATTTACATTTTTACATCCTCTACTTCCAGCCTCTCCTCTCCTCTCTCTCCTTTTTCTCTCCTCTCTCCTCTCCTCTCTCTCTCCTCTCCTCTCCTCTCCTCTGCTCTTATCTCCTCTCCTCTCTCCTCTCCTCTCTCTCCTCTCCTCTCTCCTCTCCTCTCTCTCCTCTTATCTCCTCTCCTCTCAAGTTCACAATTTAATGTTTTTACACAATCTGGTTAAGTGAACGTTTTATTAGAGGAGACATTTATAGTATAGTATATCGTTTTGATTAAATATCACATACTATTCTAGACGTGTCTCACCAGTAGTGGAGCTAGAAATCTAAAGTTTGTCCTGAAGGTGGCGCTAGAGGAAAGGTCACAGGACTCATCCTCTGTCCTTACTGGATCAAGTGAGTCCTTTAATAGTGAGAATCTGCTGATACCGAGTGTGACCTGATACTGGACCTGAAATGCTTTAAGTTTTACAAACCTAATCTAAAGACACTCGTCATTACTGCTCGCATGGTTAGATTGAGCTTCACTGCCAGAGCAGAGTCGAGGAAATAAAGTGTTAATATCATAAGTGTAAGAATTCAGGCCAAAAGACAGCAGTGAGCTTTAGTTCAAAACTTACAATTGTGTGACATTCACTGTGTGTAGATATCATGTTCTTATTTTCACATATATATTCACATATATACAGATACTGGAGAGGAGCAGAGGGGAAGTTGTAGTTGAGCTTTCATTTTTCACGAAGAAGCAGAAAGAACGACGATGACACGAAAGAGGACATTACGACATGTTGGTTTTATCAGCTTTGAACAGAAATGTTCCCGTCAGTGTCGTCATCCTCTGAGAGAAGCTTCCTGTTTCTTCCTTTACTCTGAAGACATTTGTGATTTAGATCTGCTGTTTCTTCAACCTCCACCTTTTCATAGCAGCCTTCCTCCATCAGAGGAGCTGACATTCAAGCAGGAACATTTGTTTTTAGATAAAGAGGTGAGAGAAACAATCTGCTCTCCATCAGCAAGTTCTAACAGGAAGTGATGAAAGTCAGTGAAGCTCCATAAAGATATGAAGATTAAATATTAAAGTACATTAATAATTTAACAGAAATTATGTTTGTCAGTGACTCACCTGTTTGTCTTTCAGTTCTCTGCTTTCTTGCAAACACACGTCCTATAAAGACAAATGTAAAAACGAGAGAGTGACGGTGTTACAACGTAGGGAACAAGAGAGTGACGGTGTTACAACGTAGGGAACGAGAGAGTGACGTGTTACAACGTAGGGAACGAGAGAGTGACGGTGTTACAACGTAGGGAACGAGAGAGTGACGTGTTACAACGTAGGGAACGAGAGAGCGACGGTGTTACAACGTAGGGAACGAGAGAGTGACGGTGTCACAACGTAGGGAACGAGAGAGTGACGTGTTACAATGTAGGGAACGAGAGAGTGACGTGTTACAACGTAGGGAACGAGAGAGCGACGGTGTCACAACGTAGGGAACGAGAGAGCGACGGTGTCACAACGTAGGGAACGAGAGAGCGACGGTGTCACAACGTAGGGAACGAGAGAGTGACGGTGTTACAACGTAGGGAACGAGAGAGCGACGGTGTCACAACGTAGGGAACGAAAGAGTGACGTGTTACAACGTAGGGAACGAGAGAGTGACGGTGTCACAACGTAGGGAACAAGAGAGTGACGGTGTCACAACGTAGGGAACGAGAGAGTGACGTGTTACAACGTAGGGAACGAGAGAGTGACTGTGTTACAACGTAGGGAACGAGAGAGTGACGGTGTTACAACATAGGGAGCGAGAGAGTGACAGTGTCACAACGTAGGGAACGAGAGAGTGACAGTGTCACAACGTAGGGAACGAGAGAGCGACGGTGTCACAACGTAGGGAACGAGAGAGTGACGTGTTACAACGTAGGGAACGAGAGAGTGACGTGTTACAACGTAGGGAACGAGAGAGTGACGTGTTACAACGTAGGGAACGAGAGAGTGACGGTGTTACAACGTAGGGAACGAGAGAGTGACGTGTTACAATGTAGGGAACGAGAGAGTGACGTGTTACAACGTAGGGAACGAGAGAGCGACGGTGTCACAACGTAGGGAACGAGAGAGTGACGGTGTCACAACGTAGGGAACGAGAGAGTGACGTGTTACAACGTAGGGAACGAGAGAGTGACGGTGTTACAACGTAGGGAACGAGAGAGTGACGTGTTACAACGTAGGGAACGAGAGAGTGACGGTGTCACAACGTAGGGAACGAGAGAGTGACGTGTTACAACGTAGGGAACGAGAGAGTGACGGTGTTACAACGTAGGGAACGAGAGAGTGACGTGTTACAACGTAGGGAACGAGAGAGTGACGTGTTACAACGTAGGGAACGAGAGAGTGACGGTGTTACAACGTAGGGAACGAGAGAGCGACGGTGTCACAACGTAGGGAACGAGAGAGTGACGTGTTACAACGTAGGGAATGAGAGAGCGACGGTGTTACAACGTAGGGAACGAGAGAGTGTGCTTGTCTCTTTAGGTGAAGTTACCTTCTGATGACGATGGATGCCACTATGATGATGAGCACAGTGTGCAGACTGAAGAGAACCAGTCGGATCAGCAGTGTGTCAACAACACTGCTGGTTCCTGTGAAACAGAAATAGGAAGTAAGCGGTTGGACTGCAGACAATAAACATCAAGAAGATAGTATTATTTTCTACAAGTCCTAGAATTATACTTTCGTTTCAACCTAGTGAACTAAACCAGTGACGTAGTATTAAATATTTAGAAAGACCACTTATGAAGGGTTTGAGAGGAAGGATCCAACAAACACAGAATTATTATTTCTTAGGATATAAACGCATGATGTTTACAAAGTCAATGAGTAATAGAGACGTCACCATATATAACTTTATCACCATTATTGTCAGAGGAATCACGGTTTTACTGTTTTCATGATTTTTAACCAGAATATTTCTAGAAGGTCTATTTTTATTATCATCAACTATATCCATTCATGTTATCATAGTTATCTAGAGTGGTTATTTGTATTAAAACACACATTCAAATGATTAGGAAATAAAAGATTGTATTTTTATTGATTAAAACTAATCTCTTCATTATTATTTTTAATGATATATAATAATGATCTTAGAGCTTGTGTTATGAAGTTAAACAGCTCATAATTCATCTCTAATATCTATTTTATATTAACGTGAAAACATCTCCTTCAAACTACTGGATTCATTCAAGTTTATCATCAAAACTACATTTTACAGATTACAAAATGAACAGGAAGTCATGTGACCCGCTGATTAATTAAAGTGTGAAAACTGTTTTACTGTCGTCGGCTTTTAAATATTGATCTGGAGATGTTTTCTAGGTGCTGGTCTAATAATGCTGATGTTACTCTCTGAACAAAGGAATCTGTGTTAAAATCAGACTAAATGTAATCTGTAAAATGTAGTTTTGATGATAAACTTGAATAAATCCAGTAGTTTGAAGGAGATGTTTTCACGTTAATATAAAATAGATATTAGAGATGAATTATGAGCTGTTTAACTTCATAACACGAGCTCTAAGCACATTATTATACATCATTAAAAATAATAATAAAGAGATTTGTTTTAATCAATAAAAATATAATCTTTTATTTCCTTATTTGAAATGTTTTTATTAAGAAGAAAACACTATAAATTATTAATATTATACATCATTAAAAAAACTACTAATGACAAGATTTATCTATCAATAAAAATACAATATTTAATTTCCTACTCATTTGAATCTGTGTTTTAATACAAATAACCACTCTAGATTACTATGATATAGTTGATGATGATAATAAAAATAGACCTTCTACAAATATTCTGGTTAATAATCATGAAAACAGTAAAACCGTGATTATTCCTCTGACAATAATGGTGATGATAAAGTTATGTATGGTGACGTCTCTATTACTCATTGACTTTGTAAACATTTCGTCGTCTATATTTTAGACTTTAATGCGTCGATCTGATGCACTTTGAGAGCAAAGTTGCCACAAACCTTCCTCTTCAGCCTCCACATTCAGGCTGTAAACCTGGGAGAGTTTGCCGACGTTGTTCTTCAAACCACAGGTGTAGTTCCCAGAATCCTCTGCTTTCAGAGGGCTGAGGTGGAGGGAGGGGCCAGTGTATGGGAGGGCGTGGCCATCTCTGAACCAGGTAACCTCCAGCTGGTGAAAGGTGCACTCTGTGGTGAAGGTCAGTGTGACGGCTTCACCTCTCTTAAACTCTCCGTCTCTGGAGCTTCTGATCTTCATTTGAGTCGCATCTGAATGATTGAAAGCAATTTTATTCATTAATTATTTTGTTTTTCTCACAATATAATAAAAAAGAACCGATAAGAGAATCAATAAGAGTACTAGTATGAATATGAACACGACCGTCCTGCTAAAAAGAGCCTGGCTAACTATTAATGATTATTAATATTATTGCCTTTATTATGTTTGAGAGCATTATCAGATGATGATCTTACCAACGACTGTGACTTTCACTCCTGGTTGGCCAGTGTAAAAGGATAACTTTTTTTCATCTTCCATTCTGAAGCGAAGAGTTGCATCGTCTTCCTCCTTTAAATCTGAGATCTGTAAAGAACAGTTTCCCTTCGTGTCTCCCAGGTAACGATAACGAGGGTTGTTGATGTGGTTGTATAATAGTTTGTTGTCGTACACAGACGGAGTGATTGTCTGACAAAGTGCATGATTCTGGCACCAAACGACTCTGTTGACCTCGACCAAAACCTCTCTTCCATCCTTAGTGACAGTCTTCACTGGTGTGAAGGTGCAGAGGAGGGTCACTGTGGATCCTTTAACACCACAAACTGGACCTGGATAGATCACATGTTGACTCACAGCACCTGGAGACACACAACACAGTGAGTTTAGGAATAAAACATCTTGATTTATTGCTTTGGTATGAGACCTTAATTAAAATAGACCTCATGTACTAAAACAGAAAGAGAGAATATAGAACATAGTTTGATGTTAAAAACTGAAACATAAACAAATAAAAACAAGAGAACACTGAGTAACATGTAAAGTCTTACCAGCCAGCAGTAACATGAAGCACCAGGACATCTTTGGCTCCATCCTAACTTATTTTAAAGGTGTCGACTCAACTGTTTCTGGTTCAAACGTCCGATCGGTCTGCAGCAGAGCTGAGAACGGACCGTGACTGTGTTTGGAGGATGTGAGCTAATGACCACAAAGAGTCTAAACTTTACCACTCTGTGTTCCTGTGAAACAGATCAGATCTGTCGACATCAACCAGGAAGATCCTCCCTGTTATCATTTTATATTATGCAGACTTATTGTCCAAAAATATTTTCTCCTTAGATAGCTAAAACAAAGATTAACCAAGTGGAAGCGGGTACATATATTTATTTTATTTACTTCCTCAAAAGGCGTTTTTAGTTAAAAGGCAAATTTCGTTCTTAAAAAAACCTTCAATTTGAATGTGTCCGCACCACAAAAACAAGGAACGATCTCAGTTCTCAGAAGGACGTTTAGAGGAACTTGTTTAGCTCCTATTTCACAGACAATACTTGCCCATCACAAGAGGAACCAGAGTGACGTAAGTGAGCCAATGTAGCACCACTAACCATTTTGAAGAAGTCCTTGCCGTGTGAAGAACAACACTAGACTTCTCGCCTACAGACAGAGTTGATGGTGGACATGAAACCCTCCCTGGTTCAATCATCAGAGCCAAAGATGAGCAGCTGTGTGAGAACATATCTGTTCACGTCACTTGCGTTGACTCGTGGAGAGGAATGGGGTGGGGGAGGTTACCTCCGTGTAAATACGAACGTTTCGTCAATCATGGGTCTGACATCGTGTGCTTAGAACAAAGACTTGGCTTTCACCATGTGCCTCCTTGAACAAAGGGAAAGACTTGGGCCTGCTTGTTCAGCCAAAAGCCTGATTTGAGTTTAAAACAACACCAACCTCTACCTACGTATGAAACCATAGAACTCTGCTTCACCCACAATTCTTTGCCATTCCACACGATTCAATTCACAAGTAAAGAGGCTTTTAAAAGAACCTCGGTCACAGTCTTACATTCGCTGGACTAATGTAAGACCGTTTTGTTTTGGGATCCTGAAGAAGAGAAGAGGACAACTTGCCTGCAGAAGGAAGAAAACGCATTCTTCAAAGAAAGAGAAGGACAAATTCTCTTTCCAATCAAGTCGACTGTGTGCCGGTTATAAGGAAGCAACATAACCTTTATTTCTGAGGAAAATGCTCTGTCAACACAGAGGTTGTACTGCAGCACGGCTGAAAGCGCCGCACCTGAGTTTAAGTAAAGACTGGAAGGACCATGTCGACCATTAAGAAGCCATCTCACAGTAGGAGGCTGACTTGGTGTCTGGGCTTAGTTAGGTCATTGTGTGTTTATTACCTTGTTTGTGTGTCACTTAAGTCACTGTATTGTTAAAAGGTGTTGTTGTGTATGCTCACAAACCGCCGAGTCCCGTTATAATGTGTGATTACTTTGTGCATGTGTATTGTGATAATAGCTGATATGTGGTCTGTGCTCAAACTCAAACCTTCAGTGTTCACTCTGAATGTGTAATAATACTTTGACTGTTGACATTGTGAGTGAATACTAATTATGAGACTTTGGTTATTAGTCCCTGTTCTCAGGGTGGTGCCCCGTTATTATTAATAATTGTTACTAAGTCTAATAATTAATAATTCTATTGATGCCAATAATTTAGTTTTTCATATTTACTGATAACCAAACATGCTCCTGATAGATCCCAACAGTGGACACCTGGTCCTCAGGTGAGACCTCTTCAGTGTGGACACCTGGTCTTCAGGTGAGACCTCTTCAGTGTGGACACCTGGTCCATCAGGTGAGACCTCTTCAGTGTGGACACCTGGTCCTCAGGTGAGACCTCTTCAGTGTGGACACCTGGTCCTCAGGTGAGACCTCTTCAGTGTGGACACCTGGTCCATCAGGTGAGACCTCTTCAGTGTGGACACCTGGTCCATCAGGTGAGACCTCTTCAGTGTGCTGGAATAAGAACAACAGACGTCACACTGAACACCGACCTCCTTTCTTCCTGTGTTTCAGAGATCCTCTCATCCAATCAGAAGGCTTCACGGCCCGCCGGTTGCCTCCCTGAGTGGCGTTCAAGGGCCCTCCGGTTCCGCCGAGTGGGACAGGCGAGGAGGAAGGTGTGTCGGTCGTCCTCACGCTGACTCAGCAGGTCTGAGGGTTTATAAGGAGGCAGCGACAGTCAGTCCGTCACCACAGAGACGATGGACCGGCTGCTCCACATCGCATTCATCCTGGTCTGCTGCCTCGAGCTGCTGCAGGGCAAAGCTTCAGGTAAACACACCTGTCTGTCTGTCTACCTGTCCACCTGTCTGTCTGCCTCTGTCCATGTATCTCTCTCTCTCTCTTTCTACCTGTCTGTCTTTCTTACCTGTCTCTCTCTCTCTACCCGTCTCTCTCTCTCTGTGTCTACCTGTCTGTCTCTCTACAGATGTGTCTCCCTGCCAGCAGCAGTTGGTCCTGCGGTGTTCTCTCTTTCTACCTGTCTGTCTTTCTTACCCGTCTCTCTCTCTTTGTGTCTACCTGTCTGTCTGTCTGTCTGGGTGACCATGGATAAGTGGAGAGCAGGGCCGCCTTTCAATCAGAGGGTCGGCAGTTCGATCCCCGGCTCCTGCTCTACTAGTCTCATGTCAATGTGTCCTTGAGCAAGACACTTAACCCCAAAATGTCTCCCGTAGCTGCGTCTACGGTGTGTAGATAGATACTGAATTGTAAGTCGCTTTGGATAAAAGCATCTGTTAAATGACTGTAATGTAACGTAATGTAATGTCTGTCTCCCACTGTTGTTAACATCACAGCCATATGTTTTTCTATTTTCTGATGTCCTGAATTGAAGTCTGGCATTACTCTCTAGTCTAGAGTCTATAGAACGGTGGTTAGAGTGGTGATATGTTAAGATATTGTTGTCTGGTCTCTGTAGTTTTTGTGTTCAACGCACAGAGCTGCTGGTAAACAGGAAATATATATATATATATATATATATATATATATATATATATATATATATATATATATATATATACACATGTCCAAAGAATGATCCTAGAGCCTGAAATATATCAACATATCACATGTTTTACTCTCAACATTTTACATGAAACACATTCTGAATAATAATGTGGAATATTAATGTGCATGTTAATGTAGTCATTGCTGTAAACACAACAAAAACAACAGTTTGTAGTGAAGCTGAGAAACATCCACACAGTCTCTCTGGTCCGTGACATAAACCAGCTGATGATGTTATTATTCATAATTTATTTGTTGTTGTTGTCAGAGTACCAGCTGGAGTCAGAGACGCTGAGCCGATGTGAGTTGCTAAGGGGCGTGGCTTCTGCCAAGCAACAAGGTGACGTCCCTCACTGCGCACACGATGGCCGGTTCAGGTAAATAAACCTGCAGCCTGTGTTTCTATATCTGTGATGAATAATACATATATTTATAATAAAACATGTTGATTTAAACCTTTTTGATTGGCCTCATGTAATAGAAATCAAACTGTGTGTGTGTGTGTGTGTGTGTGCGTGTGTGTGTGTGTGTGTGTGTGTGTGTGTGTGTGTGTGTAGGACTGTACAGTGCAGTGGGCGGAGTCACGAGTGTTGGTGTGTTGATGCTGAAGGTCAGGAGGTCGTCGGGACTCGAACCAACGACTCTGCTCCTCACTGTGAGAAACTCTTTAATGATCATATATATATAATATATTCTATATATATTCTATATATTCTATATATATAAAATATATTATATATATATATATATATATATATATATATAATATATATATATATATATATATATATAATATATATATATATATATATATAAAAATTGATCTATATAAAAATAATAAAATACAAATATTTCTCTACCCGTCTGTCTCTCTCTCTCTGTGTCTACCTGTCTGTCTCTCTTTGTGTCTACCTGTCTGTCTCTCTCTCTGTGTCTACCTGTCTGTCTCTCTTTGTGTCTACCTGTCTGTCTTTCTCTCTCTGTGTCTACTCGTCTGTCTCTCTCTCTCTGCGTCTACCTGTCTGTCTCTTTTTGTGTCTACCTGTCTGTCTTTCTCTCTCTGTGTCTACCCGTCTGTCTCACTCTCTGTGTCTGCCCGTCTCTCTCTGTGTTTACCTGTTTGTCTCTCTTTGTGTCTACCTGTCTGTCTCTTTCTCTCTGTGTCTACCCGTCTGTCTCTCTCTCTCTGTGTCTACCCGTCTGTCTCTCTCTCTCTGTGTCTACCCGTCTGTCTCTCTCTTTGTGTCTACTCGTCTGTCTCTCTCTTTGTGTCTACCCGTCTGTCTCTCTCTTTGTGTCTGCCCGTCTCTCTCTGTGTTTACCTGTCTGTCTCTCTTTGTGTCTACCTGTCTGTCTCTCTCTCTCTGTGTCTACCTGTCTGTCTCTCTCTCTGTGTCTCCCCGTCTGTCTCTCTCTCTCTGTGTCTACCTGTCTGTCTCTCTTTGTGTCTACCTGTCTGTCTTTCTCTCTCTGTGTCTACCCGTCTGTCTCTCTCTGTGTCTGCCCGTCTCTCTCTGTGTTTACCTGTTTGTCTCTCTTTGTGTCTACCTGTCTGTCTCTTTCTCTCTGTGTCTACCCGTCTGTCTCTCTCTCTCTGTGTCTACCCGTCTGTCTCTCTCTTTGTGTCTACTCGTCTGTCTCTCTCTTTGTGTCTACCCGTCTGTCTCTCTCTTTGTGTCTGCCCGTCTCTCTCTGTGTCTACCTGTCTGTCTCTCTCTGTGTCTACCTGTCTGTCTCTCTCTCTCTGTGTCTACCTGTCTGTCTCTCTCTCTGTGTCTCCCCGTCTGTCTCTCTCTCTCTGTGTCTACCTGTCTGTCTCTCAGGTGCGTCTCCCTGCCAGCAGCAGTCGGTCCTCCAGTGTTCTCCTTCAGGCCGGTTTGAGTCGGTTCAGTGTGAGTCCAGTAGGGGGCAGTGTTGGTGTGTGGATCAGGACGGCATGGAGCTCTACGGGACCAGACAGACCGGCACACCTCAACGCTGTCCGTACAAATACTGCTGATACTACAGATAATACTACTGATGATGTATATATTTGTATAACTATGGTGATACTACTACTGACGTTATTATTGCTACTGAAACTACACAACTCGTACTTCTGATTCTGAGTTAACTGAACGGTATTTGAGGGTTTGTATTCATAATGCGTCCGACTGACTGACCTGTTTACCTGTTTACCTGTTTACCTGCAGGTCCTGGTCCCTGTGAGGTGAGGTCGAGGCGTCTCCTGCACGGCTCCAGGTCTCACTCTCCTCCTCAGTGCGCCGCAGACGGCGGCTTCCTGCCCGTTCAGTGTAAATTCATCAACACGACCGACAGAGCGGAGCTGGACCTGCTGCACACCTTCAACAGGTAGCTCACCTGTCTGTCTGTCTGCACACCTTCAACAGGTAGCTCACCTGTCTGTCTGTCTGTCTGTCTGCACACCTTCAACAGGTAGCTCACCTGTCTGTCTGTCTGTCTGTCTGCACACCTTCAACAGGTAGCTCACCTGTCTGTCTGTCTGTCTGTCGGTCTGTCTGCACACCTTCAACAGGTAGCTCACCTGTCTGTCTGTCTGTCTGCACACCTTCAACAGGTAGCTCACCTGTCTGTCTGTCTGTCTGTACACCTTCAACAGGTAACTCACCTGTCTGTCTGTCTGTCTGTCTGCACACCTTCAACAGGTAGCTCACCTGTCTGTCTGTCTGTCTGTCTGTCTGTCTGTACACCTTCAACAGGTAGCTCACCTGTCTGTCTGTCTGTCTGTCTGCACACCTTCAACAGGTAGCTCACCTGCCTGTCTGTCTGCACACCTTCAACAGGTAGCTCACCTGTCTGTCTGTCTGCACACCTTCAACAGGTAGCTCACCTGCCTGTCTGTCTGCACACCTTCAACAGGTAGCTCACCTGTCTGTCTGTCTGTCTGTCTGCACACCTTCAACAGGTAGCTCACCTGCCTGTCTCTCTGCACACCTTCAACAGGTAGCTCACCTGTCTGTCTGTCTGTCTGCACACCTTCAACAGGTAGCTCACCTGTCTGTCTGTCTATACACTATGTCTGTCTGCACACCTGTCTGTTTCTCTTGTGTATTTCAGTGTGTGTGTGTGTGTGTGTGTGTGTGTGTGTGTGTGTGTGTGTGTGTGTGTGTGTGTGTGTGTGTGTTTTGTTTTCAGGTTCCCAGAAGCCTTTGAGACGTTCGGTAGTTTCAGGAAGTTTTTCCCAACAATTTCCTCGTTCTGCTTCTGTTCAGACAGCAGAGGCAGAGAGCAGGACAACACAGGTTCACACACACACACACACACACCCACACACACACACACACACACACACTGATGATGATGATGATGGTGATGGTGAGGGTGTGAACTTCCTGTCCAGGTGTGGAGCTCCTCCTGTCTGAGGTGTACGACTCTGCGTTCTCTGGTCTCCGGTCCGGTCGCTCCTTCTCTCAGACCAACATCTACAGAGTCCTGCAGAGGAGGATGCTGGGAGTTCGCCTCGCCCTCACCGGACACTTCAGATGTAAGCTACAATCATTTAAACCGGTTTAAACCGGTTTAAACTTGTCATGACCACATAGATAGACCGTCTGACATACTTTGAGCAAATTTAAACCACTTTATACCAGTAAACTACAATAATCAGGTTCCTACACAGTAACTCGTCATACTGGTTTGAACTACTTTTGGTAGATGTGAACTGGATCAATCTGGTTTAAACTGCCCTTTTGATTTTTTAAATGTCCAACTTAAAGAAAGTTCAGAGAAGCATCTGGACTAGTTACCACTGGTTTAGGTTTAGTTATTTAGTTGTTTTGAAAATAATTTTGGACTGAATGTAACTGGTTTAAGCTACTGGTGCTATTTAGTTGTGTTATCTGGATTAGTTAAACTAGTTTAGACCAGTTCAAACTAGTCATGAGCACCCTCAACTGTTTTTGTTTTTTTAACACTGGTTTGAATTAGTTTGAGCGGATGTGAACTGGTTCAAACCGGTTTAAACATCCTTAAAGTATTAAACTGACCATCAACAGGTTTAAACAGGACGTAACAATCTGTACAGCTTTGAACCAGTTAAACAGTAAAGAAAAGCCAGTATAGACCAGTAAACGACAGTGATAATAAAATAACATTCTGTACTTTAAACACTGGTTTAAAGACGTAAACTGGTTTAAACTGTCCTTCAGAAGTAACATCTGAACCAGTAAACACTGGTCTAAACTGTCCTTCAGAGGTAACATCTGCACCAGTAAGCACTGGTCTAAACTGTCCTTCAGAGGTAACATCTGAACCAGTAAACACTGGTCTAAACTGTCCTTCAGAAGTAACATCTGAACCAGTAAACACTGGTCTAATCTGTCCTTCAGAAGTAACATCTGAACCAGTAAACACTGGTCTAAACTGTCCTTCAGAAGTAACATCTGCACCAGTAAACACTGGTCTAATCTGTCCTTCAGAAGTAACATCTGAACCAGTAAACACTGGTCTAATCTGTCCTTCAGAGGTAACATCTGAACCAGTAAACACTGGTCTAAACTGTCCTTCAGAAGTAACATCTGCACCAGTAAACACTGGTCTAATCTGTCCTTCAGAAGTAACATCTGCACCAGTAAACACTGGTCTAAACTGTCCTTCAGAGGTAACATATGAACCAGTAAACACTGGTCTAAACTGTCCTTCAGAAGTAACATCTGCACCAGTAAACACTGGTCTAATCTGTCCTTCAGAAGTAACATCTGCACCAGTAAACACTGGTCTAAACTGTCCTTCAGAAGTAACATCTGAACCAGTAAACACTGGTCTAAACTGTCCTTCAGAGGTAACATCTGAACCAGTAAACACTGGTCTAATCTGTCCTTCAGAAGTAACATCTGAACCAGTAAACACTGGTCTAATCTGTCCTTCAGAGGTAACATCTGCACCAGTAAACACTGGTCTAAATTGTCCTTCAGAAGTAACATCTGAACCAGTAAACACTGGTCTAAACTGTCCTTCAGAGGTAACATCTGCACCAGTAAACACTGGTCTAAACTGTCCTTCAGAAGTAACATCTGAACCAGTAAACACTGGTCTAAACTGGTTCTTCTCTCTCTCAGGTCCCTCTTCCTGTGAGGAGGAGCGGCGGGCAGCGGTGGAGACGTCCAGTGTTCACGTCCCGTCCTGTGAGACCGGAGGAGCCTTCAGCTCCAGACAGTGTCAGCAGGGGGGGCAGTGCTGGTGCGTGGACCCCACGGGGAGAGAGCTTCCTGGGACTCGACAGCTGGGAGACTCCCTGGTCTGCAGTGAGTATCGTGGATCAGTCTGTGGACAGGGAACATAGTTTATTAAGAGTCGTGGCGCAACAACATAATTCATCTCTAATATCTATTTTATATTCATGTGAAAACATCTCCTTCAAACTACTGGATTCATTCAAGTTTATCACCAGAACATTTTACAGATTACATGTGAACACATCACAATAACTTTATAATGTACCTTCAGCCAGTACTCATGTTCACTGAGCAGAGCCTGAAAGCATCATGATTACACTCTGATGGTTAACATTGTGGATATCCTCTTCCTCCTCCTCCAGGCTCAGGTCTTGCTGACTGTCTCTCTCAGCGCCGTCTGGCTCTCTCGCGGCTCTTCTCCGGCCCCGTTGATCCTCCTTTCCGGGCCTCTTCCATCAGATCCCCGGCCTCCTGTCTCTCCCTCCTCCGGCCTCTCAGGGAGTTCTTGCCGGCGGAGGCGGACCCGACATCCTTCCTGTCTCACCTGGTCGAAGTCCTCCACGGTCTCTTTCCCTCGGTGGGCGGGGCTCTGCGGGCTCTGGCTCGCTCCTCCCCCCGTCGCCTCCAGGAGAACCTGTTTGGAGGGAAGTTCCTGAAGAACGCCGCCTCCTTTAACTTCAGCGGAGCGGTGGGAGCTCGAGGAGCCCTCGGTCCGGACCGGCTCGCCTCTCAGAGTGTCTCCATCGGTCTCCAGAAGAACCGGGACCTGGTCCAGTCTATCAGCAGAGCTCTGGAGGACCCGGCCTTCCTCTCTGCCCTCCAACACACACTAAGGAGCAGCAGCAGCTCACATTCATCCTCACTGCAACAGGTCAGTGACAAACATTCATCATCAACACATAAAGAAACACTTCATCCTTCAGTTTATCACAAACATTCATCATCAACACATAAAGAAACACTTCATCCTTCAGTTTATCACAAACATTCACCATCAACACATAAAGAAACACTTCATCCTTCAGTTTATCACAAACATTCATCATCAACACATAAAGGAACACTTCATCCTTCAGTTTATCACAAACATTCATCATCAACACATAAAGGAACACTTCATCCTTCAGTTTATTACAAACATTCAACATCAACACATAAAGAAACACTTCATCCTTCAGTTTATCACAAACATTCATCAACACATAAAGAAATACTTCATCCTTCAGTTTATCACAAACATTCAACATCAACACATAAAGAAACACTTCATCCTTCAGTTTATCACAAACATTCATCAACACATAAATAAACACTTCATCCTTCAGTTTATCACAAACATTCATCAACACATAAAGAAACACTTCATCCTTCAGTTTATCACAAACATTCAACATCAACACATAAAGGAACACTTCATCCTTCAGTTTATCACAAACATTCATCATCAACACATAAAGAAACACTTCATCCTTCAGTTTATCACAAACATTCATCATCAACACATAAAGAAACACTTCATCCTTCAGTTTATCACAAACATTCAACACATAAAGGAACACTTCATCCTTCAGTAGCTGCTTCTCATCGTGGATGAAACTGAACTTCTTCCAGGTTCTGACTCCTCTGCTGCATTCCTGCTCCGAGGACGAGGACTCGGCGGCCATCTTTGTCGCCAGCTGCACGTCCAGCGGTGGTTTCCAGGAGGTCCAATGTCGGGACGAAGAGTGCTGGTGTGTGGACCCTCTGGGTCGGGAGGTCGCTGGGTCGCGTACCGCCAACGGCGGTGGTCAACCTCGATGTCCGTCCCGCTGCGAGAGAGAGCGAGCGACGGCGCTGAAGGTCAGAGGAAACATGGCGGCCGGCGCCGAGATCCTCGTCCCGGCGTGTTCAGAGGACGGAGACTTCCTGCCGCTGCAGTGTGTCGGATCACGATGCTTCTGCGTGGACGCTGACGGGAGAACGATGATGACCGCCGGGTCAACGGGCGACGCTGTTACCTGTAAGATCACCCTGAGGGAGGAGCTTATCTAGACACAGTCTGACAAAGTTTAGGAAACAAAAGAGGAAGAGATGCAGGGAACAGATCTATTGATCGATTCAAGGGAAGTTCAGCTTTAGGGTGTGTTTCAATATAAATATTTAATAAAATCCACTGAAGTGTCAATGAAGGGGTCTCAGAGTATTTCTCCCACTTATCTGCCTCAGACTACCAGTTTAAAGTCTCGAGGGTTCATCCTCTGAGGAGCCAGAATGAGACCTTTAAAAACGACTCTGTTGTGTTTCAGGTCCAAAGAGAACAACACAGAAGCTTCGGTCCTCTGCAGGTCAGATACAAACTAACTAATCCAACATGTTTCTGATTTAGATGAAGGAGAAAACACACTTTTAGACTTCCTGACTTTTGTTGCATCCAAAGAAGTTTCTGCTGAATCATCAATCTTTCGACAATATGAAAAACAGCACTCGTTAGAGCAGGATGCTAACCTGTTAGCGACACTAACCAGAGTCCCATGCTAACAGGTCGCTGCTCTCAGGCGTTTGATGAGGTCACGGCGTTCAGACAGGAAGTGAAGAGCGTCGTCCGTCTCTCTAACTCCTCCCACCTCCCTCTGGGATACGGATTCCTATTGGCCGAAGGTCTGCGTCTGTCCCCGGAGGAGCTGCTGATCGGCCAATCGGAGGAGGAGCTGCGGATCTCCGACGGGCTGCTGGGCCGCTCCAGAGCTGCCCTGCGATTGGCTGCTTTCTCCAGTGAGTCACAGTTTGACGTAGATTGTGAACTTTCTTTTTCTTTAAAGGAACAGTGACAGATTTAGTGACCTCTAGTGGTGAAGTTTCAGGTTGCAACCAACACTCTGTTTTTCTACATGACTAAATGTTTTTAAAAACAAATAAATAAACTGAATTAGAAGTTATTTATAATCTAGATGTTCTTTCTAGATGACAAAGTCACATAATATATGAAGTCATTAATATCTCACTGGAAACAAATGTGTGAAAACAAAGTGATAATAAATGACAGTAAAACATTAAAAAGTACTAAAGTATTATAAACAACAGTAACGTCGGAGCTTATCAATACTACCATCTTTAGCTATTCAGCACCGGGGCCCGTTTAATACCGGGTTCCTGAACGCATCACTACACACACACACAAGATAACTTAAAGTCTCTCTAGAGCCGGTGTTCAGGTTGTCCCTTCTGGGCTGCTGTAGAAACATAGCGGTCCAACATGGAGGAGCTGCCCCCATGTAGATATAAATGTCTTCTTCTGAATTAACAAAAGCACTAGGACTCTTAGTTTCAGGTGATTATACAACATAGTTATGAATATTATATTCATGAACAGGCTGTAAATGTGACACACTGTCCCTTTAAATCATGTTTAGTTTCACTACAGATTGTTACTTTGTATTCCTGCGGATCATTTTCAGTTATTAGCTTAAGATTGACTCTTCCACTTTTGGATTGTTACAGAATAAAATCTCTCTTATGATATTTACACGTTATTGTTGCTGAGTCCCTGAAGGTCTCACCAGTGTTGTTGTTGTTGTTGTTGTTTCTCAGCTGTCCAGATGTTCCTGCCTCCTCAGCGTCGTTCATACCAGCCTTTCACTCCACAGTGTGACGCTGACGGAGACTGGAGACACACACAGTGTTACCACAACACAGGTACCACACACACACACACACACACACACTCACACACACACACACAGTGTTACCACAACACAGGTACCACACACACACACACTCACACACACACACACACACACACACACAGTGTTACCACAACACAGGTACCACACACACACACACACACACACACTCACACACACACACACAGTGTTACCACAACACAGGTACCACACACACACACACTCACACACACACACACACACACACACACACACACAGTGTTACCACAACACAGGTACCACACACACACACACACACACACACACACACACACACACACACACACACACACACACACACAGTGTTACCACAACACAGGTACCACACACACACACACACACACACACACACACACACACACACACACAGTGTTACCACAACACAGGTACCACACACACACACACACACACACACACACACACACACACACACACACACAGTGTTACCACAACACAGGTACCACACACACACACACACACACACACACACACACACACACACACACACACAGTGTTACCACAACACAGGTACCACACACACACACACACACACACACACACACACACAGTGTTACCACAACACAGGTACCACACACACACACACTCACACACACACACACACACACACACACAGTGTTACCACAACACAGGTACCACACACACACACACACACACACACTCACACACACACACACACAGTGTTACCACAACACAGGTACCACACACACACACACTCACACACACACACACACACACACACACACACACAGTGTTACCACAACACAGGTACCACACACACACACACACACACACACACACACACACACACACACACACACACACACACACAGTGTTACCACAACACAGGTACCACACACACACACACACACACACACACACACACACACACACACACAGTGTTACCACAACACAGGTACCACACACACACACACACACACACACACACACACACACACACACAGTGTTACCACAACACAGGTACCACACACACACACACACACACACACACACACACACACACACACACAGTGTTACCACAACACAGGTACCACA
>NW_027176683.1:1457359-1462359 GCF_023349555.1 Cebidichthys violaceus
TGTGTGTGTGTGTGTGTGTGTGTGTGTGTGTGTGTGTGTGTGTGTGTGTGTGTGTGTACACTGCGTCAGGTGTGACCGAGTGTCAGAGACGGGGCCTGCGGTGTTCAGGGCGAGGCGACTTCCTGTCAGCGCAGCCTGACTTCCTGTCCGGCAGGTGGAGGTGCTTTGACAGCGAGGGGGCGGAGCTTGAGTGGACCAACAGTGACACGCCTCTGACTGATGACGAGTGCTCAGGTGGAGTCTCGGCAGCCAATCAGAGAGCAGTTTAGATGTATATGTGTTCATTGTGAAGCCCTTTGTGACGTACACGTGTGTGTGTGTGTGTGTGTGTGTGTGTGTGTGTGTGTGTGTGTGTGTGTGTGTGTGTGTGTGTGTGTGTGTGTGTGTGTGTGTTGTAGTTCTCAGCAGGTTTCAGGCTGTTCTTGGATCAGATCTGATTGTCGGAGCTGAAGACACTGAAGTCCTGCAAACAACGAGCTCTGACCTCACATCCTGTGTCCAAGGTGAGTCTCACACACACACACACACACACACACATAGTGAATATCATTATGGTCTGTATATGTGTGTGTGTGTGTTGACTGCTCGTCTCTCTCTCAGCGTGTGCAGTGGAGCCGTCCTGCCACCATGTGGCGCTGTTCAACCAACAGACTCAGTGTGAACTGTACAGCACAAACACTCTGAACACACACTGCAACACCTCCCAGCAGGTACACACACACACACACACACACACACACACACACACACACACACACACACACTCACACAGCAGTAAACTAACTGACATGAACTGAAGGAGAGAAGTCAACTACGACTCCCAGGGTGCATTTCACTCACAAACAGCCAATCACAGAGCTCCACTGTGAAGTTAATCTTCTACAGCGACTTTTTGTTTGACTCCCTCAGACCAGCGGGTTTCTGGGTAATCCTCAGGCCGAGCTTTTTGATTGGCTGAGCTGCTCTCTGAGAGTGAGGGGCGGGGCTTCAGACCTGCTGGTCATCAGGAAGAAAGGTACTGTAACCACGGCAACCAGACGACGGGACATCGATGAGACCACAAAACACACTTCTGTAACTGTGTGTGTGTGTGTGTGTGTGTGTGTGTGTGTGTGTGTGTGTGTGTCTCAGGTGTGGAGTTCTCCTCTCGTCAGCAGCAGAGCTTTGAGAGGATGAGGATGATGAAGGTGGTCTCAGGTGTGTTCAGGTCTCAGGTGTTCTCCTCCAGAGGAACCTCTCTCTCTGACGCTCACCGTTTCTGTCAGGACGGCTGCAGCCGCGACACCTGCTGTGACGGCTTCCTCCTCAACCAGAACGTCCTGAACGGAGGTGTGTTCATACCAAGGAGACGCACGACACCTGAGTGAGTGGATGACAATAT
The DNA here is from genome assembly GCF_023349555.1 of Cebidichthys violaceus. Taxonomy (NCBI): domain Eukaryota; kingdom Metazoa; phylum Chordata; class Actinopteri; order Perciformes; family Stichaeidae; genus Cebidichthys; species Cebidichthys violaceus. The sequence goes on from NW_027176683.1 coordinate 1,458,741, forward strand.
CTCACCTCCTCTTCTCCTCTTCTCCTCTTCCTCCTCTTCCTCCTCCTCCTCCTCCTCCTCCTCTCAGGGTCTCTGCTCTGTGGTTGGCTGAGAGCTCCGTCAGTCTTGACGTGTGGGGACCAGGACTGGGATGTGATTGGACAGGGAACAGCCAATCGCGTCTGTGGGGCGGGGCTAACCTACAACGAGCAGCAGAGGAGCTTCGTGTTCGACTTCGGAGGACAAAAGTTCACCATCAGTAAGAAACACTACGTCACTGTGAATCAGCCAATGGGAGGACTGGCTTCATGTGTTACAGCTGCATTCTCTCTAGTGTCCACCAGGGGGCGACTCCTCTGGTTGTATAGAAGTCTAGTCTAAAATGACTCTACTTCTCTCTTGATTTATTCCCTCAGTAAACATTGTAAACATGAGTTTATGGTCTCAATCTCTAGTTTACAGTCTTCTTCAATACAGCATGATGTTCATTTAGTACATTATGCTCCATCTAGAGTCAAACAGACCATAAAGCAGGGGATGATGCACATAAAAAATCATAAAAATCACTCCACTGATCTTAGCTCCACCCTCTCGTATCTAAAATAAAAACAAGATGGCGATGTTGAAAATGCCGAACTCGAGGCTTCGTAAACAAACCAATCGGTGACGTCTCAGTGAGAACGCTTCCTGTTAATCCGCTCTGAACGTTCACTGAGGATCAAACGTCTGCTCCTTGGTTCTGATGTTCAGGTCGTTGTTTGTTCCTCCAGCTGACTCGTCTCTTCCGGCCGACAGTAAGAAGAAGAAGAAGGACTACCAGGCCTCCATCGTCAGCTTCCAGGCCGTCTACCTGAACACAGGTGAACTCATGTTCATGGCCTTTAATAGTGATGATGGCCCCGCGGCTCAGCTGACCTTAGTATGGTTGTTGTTTCTCACTGTTGTTGTTGTTGTTGTTGTTGTTGTTGTTGTTTGTCAGATGCTGATTCAGCAGCTGGAGGTTCTGGTTCTACTTCCTGTCCAGCAGCAGAACTCAGTCCTCCTCTGGACGGTTCGTATTCCTTCTGAACTCACACCTGCTCCTCCATCTACTAATACCACTAATACTACACAAGTACTCTGTTTCAGTAATGGTACTAATACCACTCAAATACTCTGTTACAATACCACACTGTAGAAATACTGTGGACTAGTTAAAGTACTAATACCACACTGTAGAAATACAGTAAACATACTAACACCAACATTTTTAATTGTTTTTAAATTAGTTCTCTGTCAATCCTCTAATTGATTAAAGGACTAATTGATTAATGGACTAATTGATTAATGGACTGATGGATTAATGGACTAATTGATTAAAGGACTAATTGATTAATGGACTAATTGATTAATGGACTGATGGATTAATGGACTAATTGATTAATGGACTAATTGATTAAAGGACTAATTGATTAAAGGACTAATTGATTAATGGACTGATGGATTAATGGACTAATTGATTAATGGACTGATGGATTAATGGACTAATTGATTAAAGGACTAATTGATTAATGGACTGATGGATTCAGCTCTACTTCTGTAAACTCTTGAGAATTTAAGTTGAAATAGTTTTTTTGTGTAATTAGTAAAGTAACTAAAGCTGTCAGAGGAACGCAGTAGGAAAGTGCTGTACTTGAGTAAATGTACTTAGTTACTTTCCAGCACTGGTTGCAGCTCTAATACAGACTTGATACAGATATTTATTCTGTGTACATTCTGTGTATATTCTGTGTATTTGTACAGTTTCAGTGCAGATGAAGTTTGAGTCTCTGTCGGAGGACGACGTCCTCGTGGATCCTCACAGGAGACTCCCCACGCTGTCCTTCTGGCTCAACAGGGACAACTACAACTCCCAGCAGGCACTGCTCTGGTGTCTCACACGTACGTCACGTACTCTCACTAACAAACGGAGAACTTGTGGACTAGTAGTACTTGTACCCAGTGAAGATAAGACGTAGATAATACTGTGTTTGTGTGTTCAGGCTGTGACGTAGAGCAGCTCTGCTCCATCGCTGACCTCAGAGACGCCGACTCAGCAGGTTTCTTCAGCTGCTCGTTGTTCTCAGACAGCAGAGTCTGTGGAGCCTACGACCAACCTCTGAGGAGACCATGTCGCCTCCTGCTGGACAGACCGGCCAACAACACCTACAGCAAGAAGGGTAAGCTCTCTCCTCCTCCTGTGTCCTCCTCCTTTCTCTCCTCTCCTCTCTCCTCTCTCCTCTCTCTTCTCTCTAACGTGAGCCTCCTCTCTCCTCTCTCCTCTCTCCTCTCTCCTCTCTCCTCTCTCTAACGTGAGCCTCCTCTCGCCTCTCTCCTCTCTCCTCTCTCCTCTCTCTAACGTGAGCCTCCTCTCTCCTCTCTCCTCTCTCTAACGTGAGCCTCCTCTCTCCTTTCTCCTCTCTCTAACGTGAGCCTCCTCTGTCCTGTCTCCTCTCTCCTTGATTCCTAAAACACACCTTGAGGAGAGAGGAGTGGAGCTCTTCTTGATTCTTCACAGTTCATCTCGTTTGTTCTCCGTTCATGCTCGGAGCTCACAGTGTGAACAGAGCTTAAGACAGGAGGAGTTGAGGAAAGGAATCAAGGATGTTCAAACTGAGAAATGTATGTAACATAAAGGGAGACCAGGACCCTAAAGATCCAGAGAAGAGCATTCAGGTTCAGGGTTGTGGACTCTGGACTTCTGGTTCAGGGTTGTGGACTCTGGTCTCCAGGTTCAGGGTTCTGGACTCTGTTCTTCAGGTTCAGGGTTGTGGACTCTGGTCTCCAGGTTCAGGGTTGTGGACTCTGGTCTTCAGGTTCTGTCTCTGTGTGTTTTCAGTGGATCTGTCCGGACCGGTGAAGAGTTTCTACGAGAGAGTTTCTTTCCAGAAGATGGTTTCTTACTCCGTACGCAGCCGAGTCAGTCTGAGAGAGAACACACCGCTGTCTGAGGGGTAACACACACACACACACACACACACACACACACACACTCACACACTCACACACACTCACACACATATGCTGGTTCATAGCAGGTCTCACATCACTGGGGAAATTTTGGGCTTTTATATTGACATTTTCAACCACCTAGTCTTCATTAATGCATATTGAATACATCTGAGGACAGAAGATAAAGTGAGACACAACTGAGTACAATTACCACAATGACGATGTAAAAGTACTCCATTACAAGTACAAGTACTGCTTTATGTTGAATATTTAACTAGTAACTGAAAATATTCTACATTTTACTGTGTGTGTGTGTGTGTGTGTGTGTGTGTGTGTGTGTGTGTGTGTGTGTGTGTGTGTGTGTGTGTGTGTGTGTGTGTGTAGGTTCATGGAGTGTGAGCGGCGCTGTGATGAGGATCCTTGTTGCCGCGGCATCGGCTTCGTCCGGGACACCAAATCACCAGGTAACCAATAATAATGTATATATTCCAATCAAACAACCAGAGTCAGTATCAATCAACACTGAAGAGATATTAATGTGTGTGTGTGTGTGTGTGTGTGTGTGTGTGTGTGTGTGTGTGTGTGTGTGTGTGTGTGTGTCTCAGCTGGTCTGGACGTGGTGTGTGTGTCTCTCATCAGTCTCGGGGTTCAGACTTGTGGTGAGGACGAC
>NW_027176683.1:1472359-1509859 GCF_023349555.1 Cebidichthys violaceus
CATCCAGTCTAAGACTCTGGTGCTAGAATACAGGGCAGTGAAAGGAACAGCTCCTTCCTATCTCCAGACCACGGTCAAGCCTCACATCCCCGCCCGACCACTTCGCTCTGCTGCCTCGGGGCGATCGGTCGCCCCGTCGCTCAGAGGTCCTGGAGGCCGATCGACCCGGTCACGTCTGTTTTCTGTCCTGGCCCCACAGTGGTGGAATGAACTTCCCACTGACGTCAGGACAGCGGAGTCGCTGCCCATCTTTCATCAGGCTGAAGACCCACCTCTTCAGGAAGTGCTACCCTGAGCCTTCCACTTAGCACTTATTGTATTCATACTAGCTTGTTGCACTTATTGTATTCGTATTACTTATAGCACTAACTGTTTCTCTTGTTTCTGTACTTTGGCTCTGAGTTATGCTCTGCTTCATGCTCTTAGATGCTTGTTTGGAAAAGGAAATGTACTTATGACTTCTGGTGACTAGTAGTTCTTTTGATTACCAATGTTGATGCACTTATTGTAAGTCGCTTTGGATAAAAGCGTCTGATAAATGACTGTAATGTAATGTAATGTAATGTAGTAAGATTAACTCTTGTTAGATTAACACTAGTTAGATTAACACTAGTTAGATTAACACTCGTTAGATTAAACTCGTTAGATTAACACTTGTTAGATTAACGCTCGTTAGATTAACACTAGTTAGATTAACACTCGTTAGATTAAACTCGTTAGATTAACACTTGTTAGATTAACGCTCGTTAGATTAACACTAGTTAGATTAACACTCGTTAGATTAAACTCGTTAGATTAACTCTTGTTAGATTAACGCTCGTTAGATTAACACTAGTTAGATTAACTCTTGTTAGATTTACGCTAGTTAGATTAACGCTTGTTAGAGTAACGCTTGTTAGATTAACACTAGTTAGATTAACTCTTGTTAGATTTACGCTAGTTAGATTAACGCTTGTTAGATTAACGCTTGTTAGATTAACACTAGTTAGATTAACTCTTGTTAGATTTACGCTAGTTAGATTAACGCTTGTTAGATTAACGCTTGTTAGATTAACACTAGTTAGATTAACTCTTGTTAGATTTACGCTAGTTAGATTAACGCTTGTTAGATTAACACTAGTTAGATTAATGCTCGTTAGATTAACTCTAGTTAGATTAACGCTCGTTAGATTAACTCTTGTTGGATTAACACTAGTTAGATTAACTCTAGTTAGATCAATGCTCGTTAGATTAACGTTTGATAGATTTACATAACCGTTGTTAGATAATAAAGTTAATTTTTAAAAGTTGTTTTTCTCAGGAACCCGAACCCGTCACGTTTGTGGGCGGAGTCAGTTCTGCCCCGCTGGCCGCAGGTCCTGTCCTCTGAGGCCCCGTCCACCTATCTGGAGCTAAGCCCCGCCCTCCAACATCATCGGGGTCTGAGTCAGAGCTCCTGCTCCTTCTGGAACCAACTGGGAGCCAGACTGACCAGTCTGAGCGGTGAGAGGAGGACTCTCCTGGACTACTTTAATCTGCTAGAGCTGGCTAGTTAGCTAGCTAGTCCCCGGAGCTCCCGCCAGCTCTCCTTCTGGCACCAATGGGGGCTACTCAATAGGGGGCGCTATCGAGCCATTTTGTGTGACCCGAGCCCGTCAAATCATGTCAGATAAATATTTTTGCACAAGACTGACGCGTGCGCCAACTTTCAAGAGTTTTTAAGTATTCCAAGCACCTCATTTTTACGCTCAAAGACGAACATTAATGATTGAGGAGGTTCATTCAGAGACAGAATAAGTCTTAATTATTACAAAAAATCTTTACTATTAGTAATAACATATTGAATCTAAAAGAGTTCAAACCGGTCATCGCTGTGGCCTAAAAACTCTTTTCTTTACCCAGGTGTGTCGGGGGCGGAGCTTATCCAGCCTGAGTTGACCCTTGAGCTCCCACTGGCTGCACCATCCAGCCAATCACAGACTGAGAAAGACGCCTACAACTAAACTAATGACATCATCGTCCCGCCCTCCTTGTGACATCACACTTTCCTGCTTCCAGATTCATTTTGATCCCAAACGCTGAAGAAATAAAACGACTGCTGTCTTAATCAATAAAACAAATCATTTTAAACTCTTAAACTGTCTGCGGTTTATTATTTACTCTATTTGTACTTTGAGTATTTTCTCTTCATGCCACTTTCTACTTGTAGTCCACAATCATCAAACAACTTTATGTACTTTACAAATTAAGATTTTTAAACACAAAACATGGAAAGACATGATAAAATATGTTTTCTTGCAATTAGTTCTTTAATCAATTAGTTGATTAGACAGAAAATTAATTTGAAACTATTTTGATACAATTTGAAGTAATTTATTTATGTAAAAAAAGGTCAAGGTTCCAATTTCACACATTTTGGTTTTAATAATAGAATATTAAAAAGTGATTAATCAAATCAAATTATCAATAATTAAAATTACTTTTTTTGACATGCTACACTATGACTGTTTTTTCCATTTTTCAACGTGCTATATTGTGACTGTTTTTGACATGCTATACTATGACTTTTTATAGACATACTATGCCAGTGATTCTCAACTGTTCTCCGTGGCTAAGTGGAGAGCAGGGCTGCCTTTCAATCAGAGGGTTGTTGGTTCAATCCCAGCTCCTGCTCTGTTAGTCTCATGTCAATGTGTCCTTCAGCAAGACATTTAATGACTAATACTTTTTTTTGACATGCTATACTATGACTGTTTTTTTTATTTTTTCGACATGCTATACTATGACTGTTTTTTTTATTTTTTCGACTTGCTATACTATGACTGTTTCAATATACTACACGATGACTTTTTTTCGACATACTATACTATGACTTTTTTTCAACATGCTATACTATGACTTTTTCGACATGCTATAATATGACTTTTTTCGACATGCTATAAACAACTTTTTTCGACATACTATACTATGACTTTTTTTCAACATGCTATAAAATGACTTTTTTTGACATGCTATAATATGACTTTTTTCGACATACTATAAACAACTTTTTTCGACATACTATACTATGACTTTTTTTCAACATGCTATAAAGTTACTTTTTTCGACATGCTATACTATGACTTTTTCGACATGCTATACTGTGACTTTTTTTGACATGCTATACTATGACTTTTTCGACATGCTATACTGTGACTTTTTTTTATTTTTTCGACATGCTATACTATGACTGTTTCAATATACTACACGATGACTTTTTTTCGACATACTATACTATGACTTTTTTTCGACATACTATACTATGACTTTTTTTCGACATACTATACTATGACTTTTTTCAACATACTATACTATGACTTTTTTCAACATTCTTTACTATGACTTTTTTTGACATGCTATACTATGACTTTTTCGACATGCTATAATATGACTTTTTTTGACATGCTATAAACAACTTTTTTCGACATACTATACTATGACTTTTTTTCAACATGCTATAAAATGACTTTTTTTGACATGCTATAATATGACTTTTTTCGACATACTATAAACAACTTTTTTCGAGATACTATACTATGACTTTTTTTCAACATGCTATAAAATGACTTTTTTTGACATGCTATAATATGACTTTTTTCGACATACTATAAACAACTTTTTTCGAGATACTATACTATGACTTTTTTTCAACATGCTATAAAATGACTTTTTTTGACATGCTATAATATGACTTTTTTCGACATACTATAAACAACTTTTTTCGACATACTATACTATGACTTTTTTCGACATGCTATAAAATGACTTTTTTCAACATGCTATGAAATTACTTTTTTCGACATGCAAAAGTCATAGTATAGCATGTCGAAAAAAGTCATAGTATACTATGACTTTTTTCGACATGCTATACTATGACTTTTTTCGACATACTATACTATGACTTTTTTTTCGACATGCTATACTATGACTTTTTTCGACATACTATACTATGACTTTTTTTTCGACATGCTATAAACAACTTTTTTTGACATACTATAATATGACTTTTTTTCAACATGCTACAAAATGACTTTTTGACATACTATACTATGACTTTTTTCGACATACTATACTATGACTTTTTTCGACATACTATAATATGACTTTTTTTGACATGCTATAATATGACTTTTTTCGACATACTATACTATGACTTTTTTCGACATACTTTACTATGACTTTTTTCGACTTACTATATTAGGACTTTTTTCGACTTGCTATACTATGACTTTTTTTGACTTGCTATACTATGACTTTTTTCGACTTGCTATACTATGACTTTTTCGACATGCTATACTATGACTTTTTTTGACATGCTATAATATGACTTTTTTCGACATAGTATATTATGACTTTTTTCGACTTGCTATACTATGACTTTTTCGACATGCTATACTATGACTTTTTTTGATATGCTATAATATGACTTTTTTTGACATGCTATAATATGACTTTTTTGACATGCTATAATATGACTTTTTTTGACATGCTATAATATGACTTTTTTCGACATAGTATATTATGACTTTTTTCGACTTGCTATACTATGACTTTTTCGACATGCTATACTATGACTTTTTTTGATATGCTATAATATGACTTTTTTTGACATGCTATAATATGACTTTTTTGACATGCTATAATATGACTTTTTTTGACATGCTATAATATGACTTTTTTCGACATGCTATACTATGACTTTTTCGACATGCTATAATATGACTTTTTTTGACATGCTATAATATGACTTTTTTCGACATGCTATAAACAACTTTTTTCGACATACTATACTATGACTTTTTTCGACATACTATACTATGACTTTTTTCGACATGCTATACTATGACTTTTTTCAACATACTACACGATGACTTTTTTTCGACATACTATACTATGACTTTTTTTCGACATGCTATACTATGACTTTTTCGACATGCTATAATATGACTTTTTTCGACATGCTATAAACAACTTTTTTCGACATACTATACTATGACTTTTTTCGACATGCTATAAAATGACTTTTTTCAACATGCTATGAAATTACTTTTTTCGACATGCAAAAGTCATAGTATAGCATGTCGAAAAAAGTCATAGTATACTATGACTTTTTTCGACATGCTATACTATGACTTTTTTCGACATACTATACTATGACTTTTTTTTCGACATGCTATAAACAACTTTTTTTGACATACTATAATATGACTTTTTTTCAACATGCTACAAAATGACTTTTTGACATACTATACTATGACTTTTTTCGACATACTATACTATGACTTTTTTCGACATACTATAATATGACTTTTTTTGACATGCTATAATATGACTTTTTTCGACATACTATACTATGACTTTTTTCGACATACTATAAAATTACTTTTTTTGACATACTATACTATGACTTTTTTCGACATACTTTACTATGACTTTTTTCGACTTACTATATTATGACTTTTTTCGACTTGCTATACTATGACTTTTTTTGACTTGCTATACTATGACTTTTTTCGACTTGCTATACTATGACTTTTTCGACATGCTATACTATGACTTTTTTTGACATGCTATAATATGACTTTTTTCGACATAGTATATTATGACTTTTTTCGACTTGCTATACTATGACTTTTTCGACATGCTATACTATGACTTTTTTTGATATGCTATAATATGACTTTTTTTGACATGCTATAATATGACTTTTTTGACATGCTATAATATGACTTTTTTCGACATGCTATACTGTGACTTTTTTCGACATGCTATACTATGACTTTTTCGACATGCTATACTGTGACTTTTTTCGACATGCTATACTATGACTTTTTCGACATGCTATAATATGACTTTTTTTGACATGCTATAATATGACTTTTTTCGACATGCTATAAACAACTTTTTTCGACATACTATACTATGACTTTTTTCGACATACTATACTATGACTTTTTTCGACATGCTATACTATGACTTTTTTCAACATACTATACTATGACTTTTTTCGACATACTATACTATGACTTTTTTCGACATACTATACTATGACTTTTTTCGACATACTATACTATGACTTTTTTCGACATACTATACTATGACTTTTTTTGACATGCTATACTATGACTTTTTTCAACATACTATACTATGACTTTTTTCGACATACTATAATATGACTTTTTTCAACATACTATACTATGACTTTTTTCAACATACTATACTATGACTTTTTTCGACATGCTATACTATGACTGTTTTTTTTATTTTTTCGACATGCTATACTATGACTGTTTCAATATACTACACGATGACTTTTTTTGACATACTATACTATGACTTTTTTCAACATACTATACTATACATTTTTTCGACATGCTATACTATGACTTTTTTCGACATTCTTTACTATGACTTTTTTTGACATGCTATACTATGACTTTTTCGACATGCTATAATATGACTTTTTTCGACATGCTATAAACAACTTTTTTCGACATGCTATAAACAACTTTTTTCGACATACTATACTATGACTTTTTTTCAACATGCTATAAAATGACTTTTTTTGACATGCTATAATATGACTTTTTTCGACATACTATAAACAACTTTTTTCGACATACTATACTATGACTTTTTTTTGACATACTATACTATGACTTTTTTTCAACATGCTATAAAATTACTTTTTTCAACATGCTATACTATGACTTTTTTCGACATGCTATACTATGACTTTTTTCGACATGCTATACTATGACTTTTTTCGACATGCTATACTATGACTTTTTTCGACATACTATACTATGACTTTTTTCGACATACTATACTATGACTTTTTTCAACATACTATACTATACATTTTTTCGACATGCTATCCTATGACTTTTTTCGACATGCTATACTGTGACTTTTTTCGACATACTATACTATGACTGTTTCAATATACTATACTATGACTTTTTTCAACATACTATACTATACATTTTTTCGACATGCTATACTATGACTTTTTTCGACATGCTATACTATGACTTTTTCGACATGCTATACTGTGACTTTTTCGACATGCTATACTATGACTTTTTTTGACATACTATACTATTACTTTTTTTTCGACATGCTATAAACAACTTTTTTCGACATACTATAATATGACTTTTTTTCAACATGCTACAAAATGACTTTTTTCGACATACTATACTATGACTTTTTTCGACATACTATACTATGACTTTTTTCAACATACTATACTATACATTTTTTCGACATGCTATCCTATGACTTTTTTCGACATGCTATACTGTGACTTTTTTCGACATACTATACTATGACTGTTTCAATATACTACACGATGACTTTTTTCGACATACTATACTATGACTTTTTTTCGACATACTATACTATGACTTTTTTCAACATACTATACTATACATTTTTTCGACATGCTATACTATGACTTTTTTCGACATGCTATACTATGACTTTTTCGACATGCTATACTGTGACTTTTTTCGACATGCTATACTATGACTTTTTCGACATGCTATACTGTGACTTTTTTTGACATGCTATACTATGACTTTTTCGACATGCTATACTATGACTTTTTTTGACATACTATACTATTACTTTTTTTCGACATGCTATAAACAACTTTTTTCGACATAGTATTACATGACTTTTTTTCAACATACTATACTATGACTTTTTTCGACATACTATACTATGACTTTTTTCGACATGCTATAAAATTACTTTTTTTGACATACTATACTATGACTTTTTTCAACATACTATACTATGACTTTTTTCGACATACTATACTATGACTTTTTTCGACATGCTATAAAATTACTTTTTTTGACATACTATACTATGACTTTTTTCAACATACTATACTATGACTTTTTTCGACATGCTATAAAATTACTTTTTTTGACATGCTATACTATGACTTTTTTCGACATGCTATAAAATGACTTTTTTCGACATACTATATTATGACTTTTTTCGACTTGCTATACTATGACTTTTTTCAACATGCTATACCATGACTTTTTCGACATACTATACTATGACTTTTTTCAACTTACTATACTATGATTTTTTTCAACATACTATACTATGACTTTTTTCGACATGCTATACTATGACTTTTTTCAACATACTATACTATGACTTTTTTTCAACATGCTATAAAATGACTTTTTTTGACATACTATACTATGACTTTTTTCGACATACTATACTATGACTTTTTTCGACATGCTATAAAATTACTTTTTTCAACATACTATATTATGACTTTTTTCGACTTGCTATACTATGACTTTTTTCAACATGCTATACCATGACTTTTTTCGACATACTATACTATGACTTTTTTCAACTTACTATACTATGATTTTTTTCGACATACTATACTATGACTTTTTTCGACATGCTATACTATGACTTTTTTCGACATGCTATACTATGACTTTTTTATGACTTTATTCGAGATAATATACTATGACTTTTTGATGAATTTTTTTCACATGACATTTTATGACGAACAATATCATAAATATTTAGCCTTTTTTTGACATAGTATACCATGTCTATTCTTTTTTAATTTTTATTACATTTTCAATGACTTTTTAATAACAAACTATACCATGACATTTTTTTATAGATATTCTACAACATACATTTTATGATACACTATCTTAGGACTTTTAAAGATTATTTTGATTGCATACTACAATGTGATATTTGACCCTCCAGCATCTGGTCTCCACTGGAACTTGAGATCCTTTCTGTGGATTCATCTCTGGCTCAACATCATCCCGTCCTTACTGCAGGACAAAATCTCCACGAGCCCAACTCCTCCTGCAGGTTGATCACAGACTTCCTGTGTGACAGGAAGCAGCATGTGAAGTTCAGGAAAGCTTCTCCTCCAGTCACCAGTTCATCAAGCTACTGAAGTTTACAGATGACACGACCCTCTCTGATGGGGATGAATCCACCTACAGGGGAGATTGACCATCTGGTGACCTGGTGCAGACAATTTCAACAATTTCTTTGTTTGTTTTTAAATCCTATTGTACATTTTCATATTTTAATTATGTCTTTATACTATTGAACTGTATTTATTGTTATTCACCTACAATGTAAAATTCCTAATATGTGTAACTATACTGAACAATGAAACGTTTCTGATACCGACCTGTTATTGACAATTTTGTGTCTTGACATTTTCTCATAATACTATTCTATAACCTTTTTATGACATTTTGTGACTTACTATAGTCTGACTTTTTCATTACATAATATATGGAGTTTTAATGGCATTATATAGTCTGACTTTATGATATTTTATAGCATACTATAGTACGGCATTTTTATTTATCTTATTTTTACATAAAACACATGAAGAATTTATAGAGTATGATGTTTAGTTATAAATTAAACTCCCCAAATTGAATACAAGTACAGCTGAAATAATTAGTTCATTAATCAGTCAACTGACATTTTTAGTAGTACTCTTAAGTAATTTAATATGAAATGTGTATTAATGTTAACAGTTTTAGTTAAAATATTGAGGACTAAAATACACAAACTTTGTGAAGGTGTCACTTTGGGCTTAATGTCTCCAGCAGTAACCACAAATCACATTATAGTGAATTATTTGGTCATTTATTAAGTTTGTATCTCCTTGTTCTATGTAATGTTGTATTTACTGTATTTCTTTTTTAAATTTTGTCTAATGTTGTTTCTTCTACTCGTCGCATCTTTGCATCAACTGTCATCAGTGTAAAGGAGAATCGTTTCTTACTAAACTTATCTGGTTAAATAAAGATATTAAATTAAAATATATAGATTTTCCACTATTATTTCAAACCAAACAATGAATCAATTAATGTAGAAAATATTCAGCAGATTAATCTATAATGAAAATGATAATTAGTTAATAAGATACAGTTCAATCAACCAAAATCCTGCTTTGACATTTATGCATAATAATATTAATAATGCGTAATAATAATAATCTAATAATAGAATATATAATAGTAGAATAGTAGGGCGCCTCCCTAGGGAGGTGTTCCAGGCACGACCAGCTGGGAGGAGACCCCGAGGGAGGCCCAGGACCAGGTGGAGGGACTATATCTCCAAACTGGCCTGGGAGCGCCTCGGGATCCCCCCAGTCAGAGCTGGCTGATGTGGCCCGGGAAAGGGAAGTTTGGGGTCCACCTGCTGGAGCTGTTGCCCCCGCGACCCGATCCCGGATAAGCGGACGAAGATGAATGAATGAATAATAGTAGAACTACCTTAAACAATTACTGTAACTTTTACTCTCAACTCTTCCATTCATTTTATTCTTTGGATTTTTTCTAAAAATCTGTTTTGAAGAGCAACGTAACAATTTATGTTCAAAAAGAATACGTTAAAACTCAATAATCCACAGAGAAATGAACATGAACAATGTTGAAATGAACATGAGTGAGAAGTCAAACAAGCAAACACGAGATATTTTCTGGAGCTGTTATTAAAGGACAAACAGGTTTACCTTTTGACGGACAGGTGTCTCTCCACCAATCACAGTGAGCCGTGGGGGTTTGTCTCAGCTTAGCTCCGCCCTCCTTTTATGTCATCTAAATGTGATGACAAACAAACCACAAAATGATAACAGAAATATTAAACACGGTACCTCAAATTGTGACCACAGAGTGGAGCTCCGGTTTTGCTCGGCATGATGGGAGTGTGCCAGGCTCCTCCTCCACCCTCCCTCACCTGTGTGCAGGTGAGGCAGCAGGTGTATAAAGGACTCTTTCTCTGGATGAAAACAGACTCCAGAAGCCGCTCACACTGAGATCTTTGTCACAAACTGTTTTGGGATTTCCTGCAGAAAGATGGAGACGCTGCTCGCTCTCTGGATCGCCGTCGCCGTCACTGCCTCAGGTAAAAAAAACGCTTTTTTAAATACTTTAATACTCAAATTTTGTTTCACTGAGGCTCAAAGTAGAATTTAGAACAAGGTGAAATAGATCAAAGGGAGGGTTTTCAAAACAGGAAGTCTGGGAGGTTCAGTTAGTGTTTTAGATCTTGTTTAAGGCTGCTATTAGTGATTCTTTTATTAATTATTCATTAATCTATTGATTCATTTGTAGATTAACTGATAGATTGTTCAATCTATAAAGAGTATCTACTGTGAAGGATGTTTTTTTTGGTAGTGGTCGCTCCTCTTCTTCAAAGTGATGAAATATTTAATCCATCGGTGAAAAATGTAGGTTTCGCTAACATCACCATCTTGTTTTTTTTGGAACCAGAAGTGACACGAGAGGGCGGAGCTAAGTACAACCAAACGCTGAAAAAAACATTTTTAGAACATAAAATGTCACAACTAACTTTGATGAAGTGAAAACACACTAAAGGGTTAAAGTAATAATGCCGTGGTAGAGACCTGTCAATCACTGTGTAGTCCCGCCCTAAAGCATACCCTGCTTTATGGTTGTAAACATGAGTTTATGGTCTCAATCTCTAGTTTACAGTCTTCTTCAATACAGCATGATGTTCATTTAGTACATTATGCTCCATTTAGAGTCAAACAGACCATAAAGAGGGGATGATTTAGGGGCGGGGCTACACACTGATTGACAGGTCTCTACCAGAGACGTATACGGCGTCTCTACATCACTCCTCAGTCCAAATATGGTCACTTCCTGTTCACTGGTTGCTAAAGAAACAACATGGCGACGGACAAAATGCTGAACTGGAGGCTTCAAAACATCCACAAACCAACAAGAGTCTTTTTTTCTCCTTCTCTGTCTTTAGTGTCTTCCACTACGACTGTTGCCATGACAACCATTTCAACCACCAGTAGAGAAACCAGTTCCACCTCTGACAACACAACTGGTCCAGTCACTCAGTCCAGTCCCAGTACAACCAGAGACAACACAACTGGTCCCGTCACCCAGTCCAGTCCCAGTACAACCAGAGACAACACAACTGGTCCCGTCACCCAGTCCAGTCCCAGTACAACCAGGGACAACACAACTGGTCCCGTCACCCAGTCCAGTCCCAGTACAACCAGAGACAACACAGCAGCAACAGACGAATCCGCCAAAGCAACAACCTCAGGCAGAAACGCAACAAACGCTACAATGACAACCACCAATCCAAACGGCACGACAAGCGGTTCTTCATCCACAACAGCCAGCAGGTCGCCTGTCTCCATTCAGACAAATAAACCAAACACGTCGCAGAGCACGACCACAACCACAAATCCGGTCCCGGCCTCGGCCAGCGGCGGCGTACCCGGATGGGGGATTGCTTTGCTGGTCCTTGCCGCTCTGATTCTGCTGCTGCTGCTCCTGCTGTTCATCGGACTGGTGAGTCGGGCCGTTCGATTATGGCACAAAAACATGATCACTTTAATTATAAAACCGTTGTTTTCTCTTCTGCAGCTGGTGTGGTGCTGCTGCTACAGGGGGAGCCACAACGGCAACAATGACGAATTCCCTCTGTACACCACGCACACTCGCTTCGACGGGCACAACGGGAGGAACTACGTGAGTCAAACATCTCTAGATACAGACCTCTGTGAGGACACGTCTCACTGCTAACGTCCTCACAAGGACCCATCTCAAAGTTAACGTCCTCATAAGGACACATCACAAAGTTAATGTCCTCAAAAGGACGCATCTCAAAGTTAATGTCCTCAAAAGGATGCATCTCAAAGTTAATGTTCTAACAAGGACACATCACAAAGTGAACGTCCTCACAAGGATGCGTCACAAAGTTAACGTCCTCACAAGGACACATTACAAAGATAACGTCTTCAAAAGGACAGATTACAAAGTTAATGTTCTAACAAAGACACATCACAAAGTTAATGTCCTCACAAGGACACATCACAAAGTTAATGTCCTTACAAGGACACATCTCAAAGTTAACGTCCTCACAAGGACACATCTCAAAGTTAACGTCCTCACAAGGACGCGTCACAAAGTTAACGTCCTCACAAGGACATGTGACTAAGTTAACGTCCTGACAAGGACACATCTCAAATTTAAAGTTGGCCTAAAATGTAATCGCTTACGTTATGAAGACATGCATTTTGTCCCTGCAAGGAAGGCGAGTGCCCACAATGCGACTCTGTAATCAGATTTGTGTCCCCATAAAACAAGGTAAAACACTCCCACACACACACACACACACACACACACACACACACACACACACACAGGGCAGAGTGTGTGTTGGTTGTGTCTTTGTGTGCTGTAACGTGAGTCCTGAGAAATATTTTCTGTCTCTAGCCTGCAGCAGAACAGAGTTAATCCATTCACATTAATGCAGTCACATTGGGTTCGTTCCAACAGAACCAGCAGAATAAACCAGTATAAAACATAAACCTCACCAGTATAAAACATGAACCTCACCAGTATAAAACGTAAACCTCACCTGTATAAAACGTAAACCTCACCAGTATAAAACATAAACCTCAGAAGGAACTTATTGAGGACCGGAGGGTTTGTTTCTTATAAATGAAAAACCTCAGAGTTGACCTGGTTTACGTATCTCATGTGTCCTGAACAACGAGGTGTGTTGAATATCAATGGGTGTGTATTGACTTATTGTAACAGTTATTCACCTGTTTGTATTTTAATGAGTCACAGTCAACATTTACACAGGAAACATGGAGGAATAATAATATCTGTAATGTGATTGTCACTATGACAACAACTAAATAGACACACAAAGGTGTGAGTATCAGTGTTCATCGACTCGAAGGTAGCAATTTACTTTAGCTTGTTCCTTAACCTATTCCCAGCTTAGTAAGTCATTACTGTCACAGCTCAG
The DNA here is from genome assembly GCF_023349555.1 of Cebidichthys violaceus. Classification (NCBI taxonomy): domain Eukaryota; kingdom Metazoa; phylum Chordata; class Actinopteri; order Perciformes; family Stichaeidae; genus Cebidichthys; species Cebidichthys violaceus. The sequence goes on from NW_027176683.1 coordinate 1,486,223, forward strand.
AAGTATTTTAGTTTTTATTGCACTTTTATAACGGTTTTATTTTATTTATTTATATTCTTATATGATGTGTAGATGCGTACAGTAAAAACAATTCAGCTTTTGTTGATAAGTATTGTATAGTTTGGTTCAACTTCTTGCTCTAAGAAGCTTTATAAAATGTTTATAATCATTAGAAATGTTGAACTGGTGTTAGTAACATTGTAGTTACTATAAATGACACCATGTAATTGTACTAACTGTTATCAAAACATAATATTCACTGTTAGCTTCACATTGGTGCTTATAAGTAGTAAATTATCATTGTACTAATATTTGTTAAAACATTACTATTTGATAGTTACATCTTAGTTCTTAAGATCTTATTAACACTAACTTAGTTATTTTTCTTAAAGTAATGTTATTAACTACAAGTTGCACTTAATTGACTATAAGTAACAATAATTAAAGAACATTTTATTAAATTAATTTGATTTTAGATATTGTTATGGTTGTAATATTGGTTACTTAATTAGAAGTTGCCACTAAGTTACTAATAAATTAACACACGTTGGGGAAATCTTGATGATTTTCTTGTTCACCTTTAGTTACATATTAATACCTTTAAGTAGCATCCACCTGTGTTGCTCAGCTCTATTTGCTGTAGTGTCTTTGTAGTGGTGACCGTTACTAACTAAGTAACTAACCACTAACTACTAAATCTTAAAAACATCTTAGTAACTGTTACTTACTAACTAACTAACTAACTACTAACTCTTAAAAAACAGTTGCTGTTACTAACTAATAACTTAATGTTAGACACATCTTTGTAACGATATGAAAAGCTGGCGGACATTGTTTGTTTTACTGATGAGAGGAAATGAAAAGAATGACTTCATCTAAATACATTTATTTAGTCTCATTTATAAAACGTTTAACATAAAAAGTCCTCTAAATGGCTGGTTTAACTTTTTAATATAACAGAAGGAATGTTTTACTTGTATTAATCATTTACCTTATATCTTATTGCTATTGTGTTGTATTTTGCAATAATGTCAAAATGATTTATTTACACTTCATAATTGTTATGCTATTGTTTTTTGCTATTCTTTGTTTGTAATCTTGAATGAAACTCTGACACAATCATTTCCTTCTGGATTAATAAAGTTCTCTCTTATCTTATCGTTAACATGTTGGGTGGAGCTGATCGGACTTAATGTGATGCATCTCTTACAGGAAGAAATGGAAAAGCCGAGGAAGAACCGGACAGGGATGTACACGGTGAACCCGTAGAGACGACGTCAACAAACGCGTTTATCATTGACAGAAAACACACTTTTTCCATTGTGCTTTTTGATTTGTATCCAGTTTGATTTGAATGAATGTGTGACTCAATTACAATTCATCTCATAGCTGCATTTATTTATTGTCTGTAAAGCACTTTGGAGATTTGTATTTAAAAAAACAAGGAAATAAACATTTATTGTGGAGAAAATGCTACAAAATGTTGTTCTTGTTACAAAAGACACTTTCTAAAATCATGATATGCTAATTATTATATTTTGTATATCTTAGAAAATTGCTTGATATGAATACAATAATATAATACATAGATAATATACTATATTAACTTATATAACTATTACCATATTGTCCCTTCTATTTTTTTACTACATATTTTAACTACACCAATTGTTATACATTTCAATTTAAAAGAAATGACACTAAACTGGCATTAAGATATGAAATGTTAATAATCATATTTCCATTTATTGACTACACTTTATGCATCTTTAAAACCTGTTATACTGTTATTTGAATCCTTTAAATCACACTGACTTAACATTGTTTGATAGAACAGTCACTGTTGTCACTTAAATTATGAGTTTATTTTTGTCAGATTACTTTTCTTATAAGTGATACTTATAAGCATGTTTCCATTAATTGGCTCTTTTTTTATCATAACGTAACATAATACAACATTCTCTCTTAATAAATTAGCAATATTCTTACATTTCTATACTTTCTTTAATATAGTTTGTAAGAATATTGTCACACCCATATCAGTTTTAGTTGTATATATTTTAGTATTCCAATAATTATGCAACATTCTAATATATTTGTATTGTAGTTTTTGATGATGCGTTTCTTTTACTTTTGTTTTAAGTGTTTCCAGATTACAACACCTATAACTGACATTAATAATAATAATAATATTTCCATTTATTGGCTCTGCTCATATTTTATATTTCATTAAAAAAATGTTCAATAAAATAATCATTCACTCTTTATTATAATTAGAAATATGGAAATACATTTATATTTTCTTGTGATATTGTTACTACCATCACTAAACTGATTATGATGTATTCAACTCTTTGATACATTAATGAGTTTATTACAATTTGCAACATCATGCAATAATCCCTCTTATTAACACAAATATTAGATATTTCATTGTCACAACTTTAACTGTTTTGTAAAACATATTTTGTGATATTTTATTTTAGAATCATAATCATGTGAGCTATACATGTTCACTTTGACGTAAGATTAAAGTTACTGCTTTAACTGCCACTGATTAATTGTTAATTAGTTAATAATTAATTCTATTCATGAAGCATTTATTGCATCATGTTTGTACATCTCAAACAAAAAACCCTTTATTGCATGTTTTTCTTTTGTAAAGTGTTGTTGTTAATGATCATATTTCAGTTTGGCAGCAGTTTAGGTCTGTATTGTCTTTGAAAGTGGATCCTCAGGTTTGATTCTTTCTTTATTCTTAAACCAAAGTCCAGGTTTGTATTTCGTTTCTTGATCACAAAGAGCTTCACAAAGACAGAAAGAGAAGAGGAGGCGTGGAGCGAGGCGGAGGAATGTAAGAAGTCACAGAGTTTGATATGAGAGTGATGGAGCTGATATCCACATAAAGGAAGTGGGCGGGGCTCTGCTGCGTTTACTGGATCGATGAGTCACAGAAACTCCTCAAACATCACTCCTTTCACCAGCTTTAGTTCTCCTTATTATTTGTGAATAAATGAGTTTTCATGCAGTTTGATCTTCATGTGCATTCATTTCTAATTTCCTTCATATTCCTTCAGCACACTTTCTCTTCAGTGTGTTTCCTGTTTCGATATCTGATTGTAGATGTATGTAATATAATGTAGATATATATAATGTAGATTTATATAATGTAGATGTATATAATGTAGATTTGTATATGTATATGTATATAATGTAGATTTATATAATGTAGATGTATATAATGTAGATGTATATAATGTAGATTCATATAATGTAGATGTATATAATGTAGATGTATATAATGTAGATGTATATAATGTAGATTCATATAATGTAGATGTATATAATGTAGATTTATATAATGTAGATGTATATAATGTAGATGTATATAATGTAGATTCATATAATGTAGATGAATATAATGTAGATTTATATAATGTAGATGTATATAATGTAGATTTATATAATGTAGATGTATATAATGTAGATTCATATAATGTAGATTCATATAATGCAGATGTATATAATGTAGATTTATATAATGTAGATGTATATAATGTAGATGTATATAATGTAGATTCATATAATGTAGATGTATATAATGTAGATTTATATAATGTAGATGTATATAATGTAGATTTATATAATGTAGATGTATATAATGTAGATTCATATAATGTAGATTCATATAATGCAGATGTATATAATGCAGATGTATATAATGTAGATGTATATAATGTAGATTCATATAATGTAGATGTATATAATGTAGATTTATATAATGTAGATTCATATAATGTAGATGTATATAATGTAGATGTATATAATGTAGATGTATATAATGTAGATGCATATCATGTAGATTCATATAATGCAGATGTATATAATGTAGATTTATATAATGTAGATTCATATAATGCAGATGTATATAATGTAGATTTATATAATGTAGATTCATATAATGCAGATGTATATAATGTAGATTTATATAATGTAGATTCATATAATGCAGATGTATATAATATAGATTTATATAATGTAGATTTATATAATGTAGATAGTTTAGTAACATAGAACCGACTGGAATAGATCAGCTCTACATCATCGTACTGATTTAATCGTCTCTTAAAAACAGTTTTTGTTGACGTCAGGTCACATGACCTCATAAACGTGGACGTGTGATGTCAGCGCCAAGAGATTTTATGCCTCCTCGATTCCTAAAAATGCACCTCAAGGACCGAGGAGTGAGGAGGCTCACCGGAGGAGCTAGGAGGGAGGAAACACCGGTGTATCTAATTAACTGTATTTCATGTCGTCACATAGAAACACTGGACTGTTTGTGTGACTATAATATATATATAAATAAGTCATTATAAATTATGTCACTCTGTATTTCTAGAGAACCTTTAGTGGAAACATTTGTAGAGCTTCACACTATAAAATATTAAGACGCGAGGCGAGGATGCGAGGAAAGGAATCGAGGAGGAAATGAGAAAGACCCAAGGTCACCGTTGTTTACCTTGATTGACAGGTTTCTGTAAACTCCCACGACCTCGGCTCCTCCCACTCTGTGACGTCATGATTATGACGTCATCACTGTCGTCTCTTTAGAAACCTGAGAAGAGACAAGACGGACGGTCATGTTTTTGATATCTTGTAAAATTATGTAACCAGTAAAACAAACACAGACTGGTGACTGATGGGAAGAGGCGGGGCTTCACAATGACTGACAGATGACTCAGGTGTGTGTGTTTTGTCGTCACAGGTAACATCAGGGCTCGGCTGTTCTGTCAACAACTCTCTGGCTTTTACTTTTCTATAATCAGTTTTCATCTCAGACGTTTTGTTAGTGTCACTTATTTGCAGAGTATACATCAATCAGCGTGTAGCCCCGCCCCTAAATCATCCCCTGCTTTATGGTCTGTTTGACTCTAAATGGAGCATAATGTACTAAATGAACATCATGCTGTATTGAAGAAGACTGTAAACTAGAGATTGAGACCATAAACTCATGTTTACAATGTTTACTGAGGGAATAAATCAAGAGAGAAGTAGAGTCATTTTAGACTAGACTTCTATACAACCAGAGGAGTCGCCCCCTGGTGGACAGTAGAGAGAATGCAGCTCTAACACGTGAAGCTTTGAAGTGTGAAATAACACAATGAGACAAAACATAAACTCTGTTACTCACGTTACAAATGGATCGTCTCAGTGGTTTCCTTCCTCCTGGTCTTCGTCAATAATAATATATAATATTATATCTTATTAAATAATATGTTGACCCTCTTTCAGAGGATATTTAACGTTATGTAGAACATTTAGAGGGTTTGATGATGACAGTAGTCAGATATTATATTATTATTATATTTTCAGGAATAAAGTTCTGGTGGAGAAAAAGTTCATTTATTCATTTATTGTTGTTTGCTTCAGAAAAATACAATTTTTAAAAACATTTACAAATACAATAATCAGCCATAAAACCCTCCACGTGTGAGTTTTTAATTTCAGTAGATTTTAAGCTTCAAAGTGTCCACGCTGCCCCCTGCTGGCCACAAGACTCAGGTGTGTTTTTAGACAGGAAACAAGAGATTCACACATTCAGTCACAGTGTGTCGTCCATCCTGAGGCCTGCAGGGCGTCAGAGGAGAGGAGGTGAGGAGGTGAGGAGGTCAGGTGTTGGAGGTCTCCAGGCTCTTCAGCCACAGCTCCAGGGCGAACTTGGTCCCGGTGCTGACCCCGCTCCACGTCCGGACCGCTGACCGCGCGCTCCGGACCGACCAACACCATCCAGAGGAAGAGAGGAGTCACTCAGACCTTCCTTCTGAGGACACCTGAGACACACTGGAGGAGAGGAGGACAGGAGGTGAGGAGGAGAGGACAAGAGGACAGCAGGTGAGGAGAACAGGAGGACAAGAGGACAGGAGGTGAGGAGGTGAGGAGGACGAGAGGACAGGAGGTGAGGAGGACAAGAGGACAAGAGGTGAGGAGGACGAAGAGGACAGGAGGTGAGGAGGACAGGAGGAGAGGAGAAGAGGAGGTGAGGAAGAGAGGACAGGAGGTGAGGAGGACAAGAGGAGAGGAGGACAGGAGGAGAGGAAGTGAGGAGGACAAAAGGACAAGAGGACAGGAGGTGAGAAGGACAGGAGGAGAGGAGGAGAGGAGGTCAGGAGGTGGAGGACAAGAGGACAAGAGGACAGGGGGGTGAGGAGGACAGGAGGACAAGAGGACAGGAGGAGAGGAGGTATGACTTCATCTGTATTTTAATCGTTGCTCTTTAAAGATTTGATTTCCAAACATATTTGACAAAAACTAAAAATATGATTAAACTATAAAACGTCCTGTGGAGGCAGAATGTTACAGACTTTTAACTTGAAAATATAAGTTTTAGTCGCTGAAACAAGAACCCAGGACCAACTGAACCCCAGTATACGTCTCTGATAGAGACCTGTCAATCAGCGTGTAGCCCCGCCCCTAAATCATCCCCTCTTTATGGTGTGTTTGACTCTAAATGGAGCATAATGTACCTCTTTATGGTGTGTTTGACTCTAAATGGAGCATAATGTACCAAATGAACATCATGCTGTATTGAAGAAGACTGTAAACTAGAGATTGAGACCATAAACTCATATTTACAATGTTTACTGAGGGAATAAATCAAGAGAGAAGTAGAGTCATTTTAGACTAGACTTCTATACAACCAGAGGAGTCCTCCTCGACAGTGATACCTGACGGTGGTCTGCAGGTGGTCCAGTGGAACCTCTCCGTCCTCTCCGTCCACGGAGGACACGACGGCTCTGACCAGCCGGCTGTCGGCCCACAGACAGGCACTGACCTCAGCAGGAGACGGGCTCAGAGATGCCTGCAAGACAACCAGAGGAGGGAAAAACCCACTGAAGACGGTTCTGATGATGTCACAGTGTACTGGAGGACACAGTGAGGTCACAGTGAAGTCACAGACGTACCTGAAGCTGCAGGTGAGAGAGAGGAGAGAGGAGCAGCATGTAGACCACAATGTGATGTCTCTCAGGAAGACCTCTGGACAACATGGGAGGATAGACTGACTGAGAGGAGGACAGGAGGAGAGGAGGACAAGAGGACAGGAGGACAAGAGGAGAGGAGGAGAGGACAAGAGGAGAGGACAGGAGAGGAGGAGAGGACAGGAGGAGAAGAGGACAGGAGGACAAGAGGAGAGGAGGAGAGGACAAGAGGAGAGGAGGAGGGGACAGGAGAGTAGGAAAGGACAGGAGGAGAAGAGGACAGGAGGACAAGAGGACAGGAGGACAAGAAAACAGGAGGACAAGAGGAGAGGAGGAGAGGACAAGAGGAGAGGAGGACAAGAGGAGAGGAGGAGAGAAGGACAAGAGGAGAGGAGGACAAGAGCTTTAAGTCTTTGTCTCACCCTGTCTGTCTGTCTCTCTGTCTCATGTCTTTGTCTCACCCTGTCTGTCTCTCTCTCTCTCTCTCTGTCTGTCTTTCTGTCTCTCTGTCTCATGTCTTTGTCTCACCCTGTCTGTCTCTCTCTCTCTCTCTCTGTCTGTCTTTCTGTCTCTCTGTCTCATGTCTTTGTCTCACCCTGTCTGTCTCTCTCTCTGTCTCATGTCTTTGTCTCACCCTGTCTGTCTCTCTGTCTGTCTCACCTCCCAGAGTCCCAGTACTTTAGGAGAAGCTCCCTCTGGTTCCAGCTTCAGTCCCGTCTCCTCCTGCAGCTCCCTGAGGCCGGCCTCCAGCAGCTGCACACAAGAACAGCTTTATTCTGGCGGGAAAGAGACTTCTTATTCAAGAGAAGAAGAAGAAACAGAAAAGGATCTACCGTCTCGTCGGGCTCAAGATGGCCGCCTGGAAAGAAACATGAAGGTTAAAAAAGAAATGTGAGCAGCACAGATCAAGAGATACTGACAGTTAATCCACAAACAGCCTCCTACGTTTCCCACAATGCAACAGGCCCTTTAACAGGCATTAGTCAGACCTGGAGGAACCCAGACGTTGGGAAATATACGAAGCTCCTTCGCCCGTCGTGTCAACAGAACTCTCTGGTTGGCCGTCTGCAGGATGATGGCCACGCCCACGTCTACTCCACGCTGCTGAACGTCCAATGGGATCGCAGCTGCCTCCGTGACTGACAGGTGTTTGATGGGACAGAAGGCGGGCCTCTAGGAGACAAGAGGACAACAGGACTGTTACAGAGATGGGGGGGGGGGGAAATATTAAAGATGGAGGGGCATCATGTGTATGAAAAAATAAATATTTATGTCCAATAATCCCGTTAAACACAGAGGTAAATATAATATAAATACAATATGAATAAAATATAAATATAGTATAAATACCATATAAATATAATATATAATATATAGTATAAATATAATATAAATATAGTATAAATATAATATAAATATAGTATAAATACAATATAAATATAATATATAGTATAAATATAGTATAAATATAATATAAATATATATAAATATAATATAAATATAGTATAAATACAATATAAATATAATATATAGTATAAATATAATATAAATATAGTATAAATATAATATAAATACAATATACTTATATATATTAATATATATAATATAAATATATATAATATAAATATAATATAAAACCTTCAGAGGTGTCCCTCGTCCTCTGTCTCCTCTCTGAAGGACAAGCTGTTTCCTCTCCAGAGAGCAGATCACCTCCACCTCATCATCTCCACAGTCACTGAAGAGACCCGTCACACTCTGACCACAGGAGGAGCAGGGGGAGGAGCAGCAGGAGGAGCAGGAGAAGCAGAAGAATACATGTCTGTGTGCTGTTTGCTGGTTACTTGTTAGGAGAGGATCTTAAAGGTGAGAGGATGTTTGTTCTGACCTGAACAAAGTGAGCTCTCTGAGGAGCAGCTCGGTCCTTACAGACGTGAACCAGGATCCTCCTCACTTTGTCCATGCTGCCTCGTCTCCTCAGCTGGAGGACGGCACCGCTTCCCTCCGGTCACACCGATCAACAGCTGATGTGTGTCTCCTCCACAGTAGCCCAGTGTCTAGAACGTTACGTAGACTTCTCAGCCACAGCAATACAATAGAACATGGAGGCTTTGAGGGTCAACACTATGGAACGCAGAGTCAATATGAAATACACCAAAATAAAAAATGAATAAATAGATCAATAGATAAATAAATACATAGATAAATAAATGAATAGATAGATCAATAAATAGATAGATAAATAGATCAATAAATAGATAAATAAATTAATAAATAGATAAATAAATGAATAGATAGATCAATAAATAAATAGATAGATAAATAGATCAATAAATAGATAAATAAATTAATAAATAGATAAATAAATGAATAGATAAATAAATAAATAAATAGATAGATAAATAGATCAATAAATAGATAAATAAATTAATAAATAGATAAATAAATGAATAGATAAATAAATAAATAAATAGATAGATAAATAGATCAATAAATAGATAAATAAATAAATAAGCCTATGAAATTATTACAAAAGTCTATGAAATAAATCCAGAAATAAACAAACAAATAAATGTGTAATAATTAAATTAAAGTCCCAGTAAATAATTAGTAGTCTTTTAAAAAAACATTAAATAAAATCCTATTTATTTATTGATCTATATTGAATCATTTACATATTTATTTTGACATGTATTTACATATTATATGCCTCATTTATTTATTTCAGGATTATTTCATTGGGCATATTCATTTATTATTGACTTAAATTGCATTTCATACAAACAGTCGTATGTCGTTAAATATGTTAAATATTTTGTGTTCAGAAAATTATTTTAATAACCTCACGTGGCATCTTGATGATGTTTAATGTTACTTCTTGCAGCAGCAGTTAGCATGTTGCTAACACACTAGCTTACAGTTAGCAGGCTAGCTAGCTTGCTAACTGTCGACAGTTATCAACAGCTAACTTTAGCTAACATTAAACTGCGTTAAAAAGGTTCATTCACGAGAATGAGTTTCACACGTTAACCTCCAGACTGTAACAGAACACAAAAAACACATCAGAAGACAGTAGAAGTAGAAACATACTCGATAAGAGACACCAGCTAACGTCCTTCAGCTCATTTTAACTACATCCGGTTAGGAAGTTCAAAATAAAAGCATCGCAGTAAACAATGGAGCCGAGCAAAAAGGAGTAGCAGTAGTAGCACCACAGTGTAGAAATACTCGTTTAAAATATGATTGGAAGTACAAAAGTATTAGCACCAAAATATACTTAAAGTACCAAAAGTACTCACTGTGTAGAATACCAGTATTATATATTATAGTATTATAATCATTGATGTATTAATGTGTTATCAGTGTGATGGAGCAGCTGTTAGAGGTGAAGCTAATTTAATTTATACATTAATGACTCAATTACTCAAATATAAAAACTAAATCTGAGAGAATAATCTATACAAACAGATGTTTAAGAATTGTATCGATCAGCTCACCTCAGCCAGTGTGAGTGGTCCTCCTCCTCTTCCTCCTCCTCTTCCTCTTCATCCTCCTCCTCCTCTTCCTCCCCCTCCTCTTTCTCCTCCTCATCTTCCTCCTCCTTCTAATACTCAGATTCTAATAACAGTTATTACATAATGATTTTATTCTGAAGTCCTTTAATAAATCTATAATAAACTGTCCCATTGGACCCCATTAAAACCACGATGTTTGATCTCACCACCATTACAGCGTTACACATTCTTTTATACTAATTATTATATCAGGTTATACACGACAGAGTATTAGGAAAAAAGAGAGGGTTAATATAAGAAATAAAAAAACTGAATTCAGGAATTAAAGTTGTAAAAAAAACTATTCTCTGAGATTAAAGGCGTATTTATGAGAAAAACTCAAGTCATACATTTAGGAGTAGAGCGCTAAACCGGGGAGATGCCGTCTGTATTTCTTTACTCCTAAAGTATTTATAATCCTGCAAAAATGTTTCCTCTTAAATCTTCTAATTATTTGCTCACACACTATTTATACCTTTCAGATGAAAACAAAAATATAAATAACTGTAAATTAAATTCATCACTTCTCATTTTCACATATTATTTATTCATATTATTTTACATGAACCATAAACTCTGTTACCAGCCTTCTGTGGTTCTTTTTGTGGGTAAAAATATGTTTAAGAGTGATTGATTTGTTTGGGAGTGATTGATGTGTTTGGGAGTGATTGATGTGTTTAAGAGTGATTCATATATTTAAGAGTGATTGATGTGTTTAGGAGTGATTCATATATTTAAGAGTGATTGATGTGTTTGGGAGTGATTGATGTGTGTTGAGAGTGATTGATGTGTTTGAGAGTGATTCATATATTTAAGAGTGATTGATGTGTTTAGGAGTGATTGATGTGTTTGAGAGTGATTCATATATTTAAGAGTGATTGATGTGTTTAGGAGTGATTGATGTGTTTGGGAGTGATTGATGTGTTTGAGAGTGATTCATATATTTAAGAGTGATTGATGTGTTTAGGAGTGATTCATATGTTTAGGAGTGATTGATGTGTTTGGGAGTGATTGATGTGTTTAAGAGTGATTCATATGTTTAAGACGATATTGAACTTTAATGACGTGATTCTTATTTTTCTATAAATACATTCATGATATATAACTACCTTCAGCAGGTTGAACCCTAAAGAGCTGATTAAAGCAGAGAGAGAGAGAGAGAGAGAGAGAGAGAAACAGAAACAGATTATAGAATGATAGTACTCTGCTGTGGTATTCCTGCAGTACGAGTACAGGTAGTACTCGTGGTATTCAGAGGTCTGCTCTCATACGCTGCCCAGCAGAGAGACGTCGCTGCTGAACTCCGACGCTGCACCAACCTCCAGCTGGAGAAACAAAATAATAAACATTTTAATATTCTAAAGGTGACTCAATAGTGCTCCGGTCTAAGTTTAATGTTGTGATTCACGAAATATATATATATATATATATATATATATATATATATATATATATATATTTATAGATGAATACAGGTGTTGACGTCTCACCGTGAAGCGGTCCCGGCGTCTGAGGGCTGTGACGGAGAACACGGTGACGGTGACGGAGACACAAACCTGCAGGACCAGCAGAACCAGGAGGAGACCCAGAAGTCCGTAGACACTCAGCTGAGACACCAACGTTATTTAAATGAGTCACCAACATATTTCATCCACACTCAGGAACAAGAAGAACCAGATCAGAAGACTTACATCCACCATGAACAAGTTCCTTCTGCATCGTGTCTGCTGAGCCTCCGAGAGCACGAAGCCGCTGAAGGGGTCGCTGTCACAGAGGAGTTTGGAGGTGGGGCCATCAGCCAGCAGCCAGCAGACATAGGCCACGCCCACCAGGCCCAGCAGGACGCTGATCAGGTTTGAGACCAGAGACGCCCAGACCTGGACCCAGAGCAGAGACTCAGACCACTAAAAACATGTCTCTGAACTCACCCAGCGATGGAGTCCGTGGTATATATACATATATATATATATATATATATATATATACATATATATGTATATATATATATATATATATATATATATATATATATATATATATATATATATATATATATATACATATATATGTATATATATATATATATATATATATATATATACATATATATGTATATATATATATATATATATATATACATATATATATATATATATATATATATATATATATATATATATATATATGTATATTTATATACATATATATATATATATATATATATATATACATATATGTATATATATATATATATATATATATATATATATATATATATACATATATATATATATATATATATATATATATATATATATATATATACATATATGTATATATATATATATGTATATAAATATATTTACATAAATATATTTATAAAGATAAATATTATACATCTTTAAACCTCACCCGTCCGACTGAAGTCCGTCTCGCCGCCGCCACGACCAGAGAGCCAGAGACCACGAACTGATGACATCAGAGACACAACCTGTTATCAACCTGTGTGTGTGTGAGTGTGTGTGTGTCTGTGTGTGTGTGTGTGTGTGTTAATGTGTTCAGACTAGTTACTGATCTCTGATGGAGTAACGTACGGTGACAGCGAGGCTGAGCGGAGCGTGAAGGATCAGGATCGGTGAGAAGGACGAAGTCACACTGAAGAGAGCACACAGGAGACCAAGGAAGACCTGAACTACCTGGAGACACACACACACACACACACACACACACACACACACACACACACACACACACACTCTATTACTACACATTAAATACTTTACTTGGTTCCGTCTCCTCTTGTTGTTCTGATAACATAATACATTAAAGTATTAAACGGTTTCTCACCCCGAGGCCCCGCGGCTCCCCACGCAGGAAGGCGGCCGTCATGTCGTCCATCTTGGAGGCGGGGCTAGTGGGCGGGGCCTGTGCGACCGGGGGCGTGGCCGTCTGGAGCCGGATGCCGGTTTCCTCCTTCGGGATGACCTGAGTGACGACCACCACTCCTCCCACCGTGGTGACGGACGTGGACGTCATGGTGAGACGTCAGAGACACGCACTGTGTCCAGAGAGAGAGAGTTAGTGTTTGTTGTTGTTTGTTGTTGTTGTTTGTGTGTTTGTTGGTGCTTGTTGTTTGTTTGTTGGTGTTGTTTGTTTGTTGTTGTTTTCACTCAGCAGCATCGTCTACAAAACCGCTCACTGTTTGTCAATGACGTCACTCACCAAGCAGCAATGGTTGGAATTTAAAATAATACAAATATATACTATTGTAAAAGATAAACTAGATAAACACATTCACCGAATGTACCCGAAGAACCTCTGGAGTCACCGGAGCTCTTTACACTTTCTGCAGCCGCTTTCTAAATCTCTCTATGAGCCATGAAAGCTTACATTCACAGATTCTTTGATGGAGTCTGGTGTGGAGGAGCACAAACAGGAAGTGACCGTTGGACATGTTTGAGGCGTTCGTAGCTTGAATTATTGTGACCATAAAGACTGCTGACGTTACAAATATTCTCTTAAACATCTCTCGATGAGTACATGAAAGTGTTTCATGAAGTTGTGAAGCTTTACCTGCAGTTTAATTGGTAGTTTTCAGGAGACTCGGAAGCTTTTGAACCTTCGCTGAAGTTTCCTGTTGATTCTGAGGGGTGGGAGGATGCTGCCTTCAGGTGCTCGTCGTAAACTCGGAAATCTTTTCGAGTGGAAATACAAACAAAAAACGTTTCCCGGCTTTGGGAAGTTTCCTGTTATGTGTCCTTAATTAATCTAATCTGCAAACTGGCATCTGACATATTATTATTATTATTATTATTATGAATTTGTAACCTTCTTGTTAGTCTGTAGTCTACTGCGCTGGTCTCTCCAGATTGTGATTACTTTGATAACACCTGAACGCAGCATGTGAATCTCTTCAAAATAAAGGCTTAGTATCTGAAAATAAAGACTTAGTATTTCAAAATAAAGGCTTAGTATCTGAAAATAAAGACTTAGTATTTCAAAATAAAGGCTTAGTATCTGAAAATAAAGACTTAGTATTTCAAAATAAAGGCTTAGTATCTGAAAATAAAGGCTTAGTATCTGAAAATAAAGGCTTAGTATCTGAAAATAAAGACTTAGTATTTCAAAATAAAGGCTTAGTATCTGAAAATAAACACTTAGTATTTCAAAATAAAGACAAAATCATGAGTTAGTATTTAAAATAATGTCTTTTGTATGAGTTAGTATCTCTAAATCATGACTTAACTAAACATCACAGACGTTTTTGTTGTTTTGCTGAAGTTTATCATCCAAATAACTGACACTGATCAAGTAGGTCCGTAGTTTCTTTACTACATGTATGTCCCCAGCAGATGGCAGCGTGTCCTACAGGATACAGATAAACACTTTATAAGAGTTTAAAGTTTAAATAAAATGCACTTGTTCAGTAAACTGATCTGTACTTTAACATGATTTATCAGAAATGACGGGCCGGATGATAAATGACAAGTGATGGTGGATCCATATATAGCGACAGCATTACCAGTAATTCACACTCTAAATAAATGAAAACAATAAATATTCAACATTCACAATTTATAGTTTTAATTTGAGACACAAGAGGTGAACATGTTTGTGAAGACAATTGAACAAAAAAAATATCCGATCTGGTGATTAAATTATTAAAATCTATCTTGTTACATTCACAGCAGGTTTCACATCTTGTTCTGTTTACATTCCGTCACACATAAAGTACATACCATCAAAAGACACGACTCAATATTCACACAGACTAATCCCTGAATTTAAACAGATCATTTAATAAAACATATTCACAATAAAAAAATGCATTCAACACATATTCAAACATTTAACAAAACTAATAAAACATAAAGTATGTTTCTGTTTATCTCACCCAGAGTCAGAAGAGAAGATTTAAATCAATTGGAATCACTGATCAGTATTGGATGAACCAGTTCTCATTAAACCAGTGATTAAACGAGCCCTGGAATCTGATTGGTGACCACAAACAAACTCAAAACAACTATAAACTCAAAACGACTACAAAGAGACTCAAAACGACCACAAAGAGACACAAAACGATCACAAAGAGACACGAAATGACGATAAACAAACTCAAAACAACCACAAACAGACTCATAACTACTACAAAGACATGACAAATTACTTTAAAGAGTCTCAAAACAACCAGAAAGAGACAAAATTTACCGCAAAAATGCAAAATGACCACGACCGTTCATTGTCTCATATTCTGTCCATAGCTGGAAGCTATTTGGAATTACTAATATCAGATATTTATTGATATTATCAAATATCACGTTATTTTAAGTTGTGTATTTGTCATTAGTTTACTACGCTGAATAAACAATGTAACTATTAGTAATGTACAGTAAGGTGCCTCTGTTTATAAATGTAAAAAAAAATGCAAACACCGAAAGAAAAAGGTTTAAGCGTGGTGACAAATCATATTCATGATGTCATAAATCATATTTATGACATAAGTTCTGTGCTGTCAAAGAGTGTTTTGGCAGTAAAATTCTACAGTACAAATTTTAAAAAAATCTCTTAGTTCAGGTATCTTAAACTTGCCCAAAGTCTCGCTAATAACTGCATTTTACTGTTTTCACTCTTTGTGCTAAGCTAGGCTAAACACGTCCTTGACCTATCTCTGTAGGTTAGTACATTAGTTCCTCTCATGTATTAACATTAATTAACTACCCTAAGATCGTTTAAAAGAGGGTTGTTTCACTCAAACACAAACTGGAGCTATATATTTGTACCAAAACGAAAAATACATCTGATGCCACCAAACCGAGCTCTTGATGTTTTTCACTCCAGCTCCGTGAGCTCAGGACCGGCGTCCTCCGGGCTGCTCAGAGACGGAACTCTCTCCATCGATTGGTTGGTTTTGCCGCCGTCTTCCGGACCGGCCAGAGGACCGACCAGAGGACTCATTTTTTTTAGGCCTTGTTTCTTTTGGTGCCACACGTGGAGGCCTCCGAGCACCAGGGCGAAGACGCAGGTCGCCAGCAGGAAGGAAACGCCGACCAGCTCGCTGTAGTAACTCTTCTTCTCTTTGATGCCCTCAAGCGTCTCCTTACCGGACTGGGCGTCTCTCCTCAGGGTCGGGATGGAGACCAGATCTTTATCATTTCTCATTCCCGAGTCAGTCTCTTGTTTTAAATCGGTCGTGAGTAGAAGTTCTTCCTCCTCCGTCCTGTGGACCTCTGGGTCTCCTGAAGGTCTGGTCGTAGAAGTCGTTGGTTCCTTGGTTGCGATGTCCTCATAGGAGCCGTCGGTGGCGGCGGTCGCGTGGTTTTCCTTCATAAAGGGGTCGATGGAGCGCGGAGAAGCAACCCACCGGACGTTGTAGTTCGCGACTACTTCCTTGTACCCACCTTCCTCCGCCTCGCAGCGGTAGATCCCGAAGGTGTTGGTGGCGGCGAGGAAGCTGAGGCCGCCGTCGGCCGACTGGATGAAGAGCTTCTCTGGCAGGTCTTTGAATCGAGAGGAGGTCCAGGTCACGGAGGCCAGATTGGAAGGTTTCAGACACCGAAGCCTCACCGCTTCGTTCACGTGAACGTTGACTTCTGTTGAACACAAAATATTAAAATACTTAACTTAAAGGCAGCTACAAGAGCCCCCCCCCACACACACACACCCCATTAATATCTTTCACATGTCTCTGTAAAGACTCTTGAGGCCTTTACACACCAGGGGAGGGACAAATACTTGTCTGCACATACTTTACATGTAAAAATAAGAAGAATTAAAAGTTAAATCTTCTAATTGTATCGGAGCTGCTTCTGTCTTTAGATTTAACTCGGTTTACTGAGGAAGACGTTACCTTTGACCAGTCCGGTTGTGGTTTCTCCTCGACATTGTTCAGCCACATTTCCGTTCTTCAGGTCTTGAGCCCTAGAGGAGTAAACCCACAGCCTGTTAGTCATTACACAGGGCCACAGACAACATGTGATAAGAGAAGCAAACTAAATGTCTTTAATCCTCATTAGTGGACGGATCTGAAGTACTAAAGGTAACTTTTACATACATGTTGTCGTGGTGAGGGCCGTCCACACCGGTGCAGGCGCTGCTGGTCCGGCTCCATCCACACAGAGGATCTCTGGCCAGAACACACTGGCTACAGGTTCTGTAGATGGAGCACCTGGCCACAGGTACAGAGGCCACACCCTCCGACGTCCCCACATAGACAACTCCCTACAGGATCGTATAAATGTATAATATGTACCAACAATCAAGTGTTTAGTCCACTCAAACCAGTTTCACCAGATCGTTTACATCTAAAGAAGCAGCCTTCAGATCATCTTTTTATTTCCTTCACATATACTCAAAACAAATTCAATATTCGTCATTATGCAGACGACACACTGTTGTATATTTCTTGTTGGTTTCAGTGGTTTGATTTGTGTCTCTGATATCAGCGTATGAATCAGTAAAAATGTTTTACATCTGTGTGAGGAAACAACTAATTCTTATTATAGCACTGAAGGTAAGAAGATGGAAACATACAGATAAACATCAGAGGAGATTTTAGTTTATCTGTTACTCTCTTTTTTTCCCTGGATTGCCAAAAATACACAACTTTTAAAATACAATTTAGTCCATTCAGAGTGATGATTCATTGATTTGAACAATTTCAGAGTTTTGAACCTCAGGACCTTCTTAAAACTGTCACACCAGCCGGGTTTCAGCCACAAAGTTTGTGTATATATATATCTATATATATATATGAAGGTGTGAGGTTTACCTTGGAGGAGGAGATGACGATGCTTTTCACCAGCTGAGGTTGTGTGAAGACCTGAATCTCCTCAATAACTTGAGCACCCTGATCCAACAGAGCCACTTTGTGGAGGAACCCAGACTCTGGACATCAGAGAGAGATGAGGAACCATTTTAATACAGAATATTGTTTTCCATGTGTCACATCATCACCGTTTAGCACGACGTCTCACCCGTCAGAAGGAAGAGGACGGTGTACAGTTGGCCGTCGGCGGCCTGCGTCCTCATCGCAGTCACATGTGAGTATCGCTGCTCTGAAGACATGACGACCGGATCTCCTCTGACGCTGCCGCTGGTCAGGAAACTCTTCTTCACCTCCGCTAATTCAGAATCTGAAGCGCTGTCCAGTCCACACTGTCAGGAGAAGATGAAGGGAAGTTCATACGGTGACTATCTAACTATCTAAAGATTCATATTTTAAATAAAACAAGCCCAGAGTTCAAATTATTGAGAACAAACCTGGGCCCAGAATCAAACCCTGAGGGACGCCGTTTCCCTTTGTTGCATAATACCAGATTTTAAAAGGTCTTTTTTACACTTTATGTATCTGATGTGTGACATGAAATGAGTCATTTAAGAATTTCAAAGGTCAAACATGTTATCTCCCAGATTACAGTTTTAAATTGAATCAAAACTAAAGAAAAATGCAACAAAATTACTTGGAAATGTTTAGAAAAACGTCCTGTTTTTTGCTTGAAATATGTTTGTTATGTTATTTCAATTAGTGAGCATTTACTTTTGGTTTCACACAGGACAATAAATATGATCTCCTGGGTGAAAGTTCTATGTTTGTTTGACCTCCTCCCTACAAGGACTTTCATTAGAAAAATATTTATGATATTTATCTCTAGAAACGTAATTGATAATGCAGTTTTGTTGGATGGGATGCTGCGTGTAACCTCCGTGTTAAAGCATATGTATGTTGTTAGTTATGTTGTGTTGCAGCTTTAAATATATTCTAGATTAGACAGAAACTGCCTGAAGATAAATGTGACCACCAGGGGGCAGTGACACAGAAAAACAAACTCCTAATGTCAGTTTAGTTGAAACATTAATGACAAAAACACGAAGCCAACGTTTTATTATCAGTTCCATGTCATTATATTATATTTTCATACACAATAACATATTTGTTATATTTACTTATGGATGTGACAGTGACATTTATTCTTTTTAATATTATTCACAACTCTGTTTTGTTTGTCTATTGTGTCTCTGATTTGGTGTTTTCTATTTTTGTATTGTTCTTAAACTTAACAATTAAATAAATTATAAAACAACAAGGAGTCATAGCTACAATGTAACCTAAAGTAAATGTATTTTATTGGTACAACCTGGCTGAGTACCTTCTAAAAGTGACCTTACCCGTCCCATGAAGGAGTGTTTTCCCAGCATTGAGCTCAGCTGGTGGGTGTCCATGTTGAAGGTCCTGTAGCTCCCAGAGAACACGGCCCGGAAGTCCTGCAGCTTAAAGACGCACACGGCAGATTCCGGACCCGAGGACCTGAACCAGACCAGAGATATAAAAACATGTTACTGAGATATCTCATCTCCAAACGTGGCTAACGGTGGTTATTACTCCACCAAGAAGGGTTCTGTTTGGTTCTGTTTGTCAGCAGGATTACTACTGAAGACCTAATGGACTTTGGTAAAAGGGTGAAGCATTGGGCCAAAGAAGAAGCCATTAAAATGTTGGAGTGCATCCGAATAAACTAATTATTCTCCACTTTAGTCACCATTGTGAAATGGGTCCTCTGCAGAGGTCCTTCTGGTCTAGTACTCTGGGCTCTATTTAAAGTGTTCGGTCTGAAGTGCATTTAGGGCGGGTCCAGCTCCACTCTAGCTGGTTACATGGTCACGTAATCAGGGTGCAAAAGTAAGACTCAACGGCCAAATGGGTGCACCTGAACCTGGATAATTGCCTTTCAAAACAACGCTTTCATGAAACATCTCTGTGAAATGTGCTGCCGTGTCTTTTTATGAAGACAGGAGTTGAGGTGTGTTGGCGGTTTCGTCCTTGTACCACTGAGATGCGAAGACGCCGTAGAACAGCGTGTCCGAGGCGTTGCTGCCCTCTGGTGGCCGGAGGGTGAACACGTCCTGGAGGAGATTGAAGGGAAGCTGTTTGGGGAGCTGACAGAGCAGAGGGGCTTTAGCAAAAGATGTCCACTTGTTCTGCAGAGTCCTCTGTCCACCGACGTCGTCCTGAGGAGAAGAAGACAGAGAGAGACGTTCAGGGTTCATGGCTCATGGTTCATGATGAGGCTCACAGAATCTCTTTTAAATCATTAAATTCTCAAAACACATTTTTATAGACTGGCCTTTATGTGATGTCGTCGCTTTACTGTTTTATTTTAGTTTGTTTATTTTACTAAATATTATTTAATTTATTTCTCAGCTTATTTTTATTGTATTGACTGTCTCGCTGAGCTTTTTTTAATTTGTTGAATTTACTAAAATATTTTACTGAAATATTTTACAAAATGTTACTAAAATATTTTACAAAATTTTACTAAATTATTTTACTTATTTTATTTTACTTTATTTTGCTAAATGTTATTTTATTTCTCAGCTTATTTTTATCGTATTGACTGTCTCGCTGATCTGTTGTTATTATTGTTTTTGCTGCTTTGTCTGTCAAAGCACTTTGTAAACTCTGTTTCTAAAGGTGCCATATAAATAAAGTTATTATTATTATTATCATTATATCATCACCTTGCAGACTTGGGCCACTCTGGGGATCCTCAGCTCGTCCACGAAGCTGAACTCTTTCCCCACTTCGCTAAAGAAGAAGTAGATCTTCCTCTCCGACGGGTCGGACGATGAGCCGACAAACGTTGGCTCTGAAATACAGGAAGTGGAAACACGAGGGATGAATGTCAGAGAGAAGAGATGTGAGAGAAACACGAAACATATCTGTGTTTCTACACATCACAGAATCATCAGCAGCTTTAGTATCAATAAAGAAACAAAGAGTCAAACGTGGACGGGAGTGAGACGTTCAGAGGGATTTCATTTTGTATTTTGAGAGACAAAAAAAAGAGGAAATGAATCATTGGGTCATAAAACAGGAAGTTGGTCTGATGCTGGTTTGGTTGAAAGTTTGTGAGGTTATTGCAAATGTGTTTGAGGTTTTCAAATGTTTAAACATCAGCTTTTTAATTTTTATGTCAACAGCAGACGACACAAAAACATCAAGTGAACAGAGGAGCTTTAACGTATTTATTCTGCATCACTTTAAAGTGATATCAAGAGTGTGAGATTAAACAGCGTACAGACATTTAGTGCTGCTGTATCCGTAAAGACTGTGAACAGAGTAGACTATTCAAAGTATTTTATGGACCACTTCTGTCTTCTTCCTCTTCGTGACTAACCACATCACTTTGTCCTGTTTATTTCAGCGTATTCAGAAACACTGAAGGATTCTGGGTAAGTGATTTAAAGTCAACACCTCTTTCTCTGCCAAGACTTCTTTAATTCTTCTCACCCTCCAGCAGACTGACGGACAAGTCCTGGCTGACGTCTTGGCGGCCATCTTTGCTGAAGTGTCGAGAAATCTGCGGTTTGACTCCTCTGAAGTCGGTGGTGGTGGCGGTGAACAGCTCGCCGTCTGCACCAAACACAGAGCTGCTTTAAAAACGTGTGACTCACAACCTCAAACTCCACTTCAGCAACATGAGAACATTGATATTTGTGTGAAGCATCGTTCTGACCGACGCTGACGGCCGAGCTCTTCTGCACCGGGCTGTGAGGGCAGCGACCTTTAGCTTTAGCTTTAGCATCGTCACGGCGCTCCATCAAGAAGCTTTCTGCGTCCTGAAGGAGACAAAACCATAAGACACCACGTTTAAGAGAAAACACCCCGCTACAAGTCAGAGAACTACAAACTACAAGTCAGAGAACTACAAACTGCAAGTCAGAGAACTACAAGCCAGAGAACTACAAACTGCAAGTCAGAGAACTACAAACTGCAAGTCAGAGAACTACAAGTCAGAGAACTACAAACTACAAGTCAGAGAACTACAAACTACAAGACAGAGAACTACAAAGTACAAAACAGATAACTACAAACTACAAGACAGAGAACTACTAAGTACAAGTCAGAGAACTACAAACTACAAGTCAGAGAATTACAAGTCAGAGAACTACAAACTACAAGTCAGAGAACTACAAACTGTAAGTCAGAGAACTACAAACTGTAAGTCAGAGAACTACAAACGACATGCCAGAGAACTACAAACTGTAAGCCAGAGAACTACAAACTGTAAGTCAGAGAACTACAAACTGTAAGACAGAGAACTACAAACTACAAGCCAGATAACTACAAACTACAAGTCAGAGAACTACAAACTACAAGTCAGAGAACTACAAACTGCAAGTCAGAGAACTACAAACTGTAAGTCAGAGAACTACAAACTACAAGTCAGAGAACTACAAACTGCAAGCCAGAGAACTACAAACTACAAGTCAGAGAACTACAAACTGCAAGTCAGAGAACTACAAACTGCAAGTCAGAGAACTACAAACTGCAAGTCAGAGAACTACAAACTACAAGACAGAGAACTACAAACTACAAGTCAGAGAACTACAAACTGTAAGTCAGAGAACTACAAACTGCAAGTCAGAGAACTACAAACTACAAGACAGAGAACTACAAACTACAAGTCAGAGAACTACAAACTACAAGTCAGAGAACTACAGTTTATAGTTTTAGAGGTGTTTTATTGAAACCACTGATTTAATCTTTAACAATGTGTATTTTATAAATTGATCATATGTTTTCATGTAAAATATGTCAGATAAAAATAGTGGAGTTGAAATACAAAGTAGTATGAAATGTAAATACTCAACTAAAGCACAAATACATGAAATGTGTACTTCAGTGCAGTAACAGAAAGAGTTTGTGTGACGTACGATGAAGGCATCATGGGGGCTGAAGGCGAAGCTTCCACAGACGTAGAGATGAGACGAGTTCATCAGCTGCAGAACACTCACAAAGTTCGGACAGTCGACCTGCAGACAGACAGACAGAGACAGACAGAGAGACAGACAGAGAGACAGACAGGTGAAGAAAACTGACTTTCTCTGTTCTACTGAGTTCAGGAGACAACCTCCGGTTCTTTAAAGTGAAGTCAATGCTTCATGTGTTGAAGCTGCGTTCTGGATGGAGGTTTGTTCATAATTACCGTTGCGTTCTTTCCTTTATTTTGACAGTCGTTTATTTCACTCTGGGAGGGACGCCACTCCACCTGGACGACCGACAGACAGACAGACAGACAGACAGACAGACAGACAGACTTCAATAAAGG
>NW_027176683.1:1514859-1542359 GCF_023349555.1 Cebidichthys violaceus
TTAAAGTACATTTAAATATGCATGTGGACATTAATCAAACTTCACATGTAACCACTGAACTCTATCATGAGCTTAAAACTACAACAGTCATGTAGCCTTATCCATTAAGCTAACGTTAGCATCTAGTTGAGCAGTGATACTTTTTACCACCTTTTACAGGTTCATTAAGATATCTGTCACTAAACACAATAAACACAATAAACACACAATATGTTGTTCCCGTTCCAGAGTTTAACCGTTAATAAAGTCTCTTATTGTGGAGGAATATCTTACCAACACCGTCAATTATCGTACTTTCTTTATGTGAAGTCAAGTTACGACACTCTGACGAGATTGGTATCTGCTGCCTGTTTCGCCAAGAAGGACTTCAAAATAAAGGACCCAAAACGTTAAAAAAGACACTTACAAAATAAAAGCTGGCAGGAAGTTATTATCTGAGGTAACTTGGAAATAAAGGTTTGTAGGAAATATTCACCTTACTAACAGAACCTCTTAAGAGTCGTTTATACACACGAGTTTCACAGGGTTGCTTTCAGTTCCACACAGGACATGAACTGTGGTCTCCTGGGTGAAGGTCCTGTTTGTTTGACTCCTCCCACACGTCTATATTGGACTTTCTTTCTCTAATCAATACCAACTTTTTATCATTAAAAACCATCACGGTGACGTTTGTGGACATTTTAAAAGCCTCAAGTTCGGCATTTTACCATCTTGTTGTTTTTTATCAACCACTGAACAGGAAGTGACCAGATCTGGACGGAGGAGGAGTGACGTAGAGACGCCGTATACATCTCTGGTAGAGACCTGTCAATCACTGTGTAGCCCCGCTCCTAAAGCGAGTCGTGTGATTGGCTGACGACTGAAGCACCTACGACACATTCAGTTGAGTTCAGCGTCTTTGACGTTCTGCAGCTGATTGAATCCATTGAAATGATGAGTGTCAAATAAAGTAGAAGTATATAAAGTATAAAATAATGTACTCTATTAGTATCAGTATTACTTTACGGGTACTGGTACTTTGAACTCAACATGTAGACGAACAAACAGTGAGATGATGTAGAAACAGTTTTATTGAGGACGTTTTCCTCTAGCAGCAAACATGGAAACAACAAGACGCTAACAGCTTGAATACTAATCAACCAACCAACCAACCAACCAATCAGCCAACCAACCAACCAACCACAATCAATCAATCAATCAACCAACCAATCAGCCAACCAACCAATCAACCAATCAGCCAACCAACCACAACCAACCAACCAATCAACCACAACCAACCAACCAACCACAATCAATCAATCAACCAACCAATCAGCCAACCAACCAACCAACCAATCAATCAACCACAATCAACCAATCAACCACAACCAATCAACCAATCAGCCAACCAACCACAACCAACCAACCAATCAACCACAACCAACCAACCAACCACAACCAATCAACCAATCAGCCAACCAACCAACCACAACCAACCAACCAATCAACCACAACCAACCAATCAACCAACCAATCAACCACAACCAATCAACCAACCACAACCAATCAATCAATCAATCAACCAATCAACCACAACCAATCAATCAACCAATCAACCACAACCAATCAATCAACCAATCAACCACAATCAACCAATCAACCACAACCAATCAACCAATCAGCCAACCAACCACAACCAACCAACCAATCAACCACAACCAACCAACCAACCACAACCAATCAACCAATCAGCCAACCAACCAACCACAACCAACCAACCAATCAACCACAACCAACCAATCAACCAACCAATCAACCACAACCAATCAGCTAACCAATCAACCAATCAGCCAACCAACCAACCAATTAACCAACCAACCAACCATCAATCAATTCTTGTACATTTAAGAACGTCTTGTTTTGTTCAGTGAATCAAATGTTTTTGTATAAAATGTTTCTATTATCAAAGTTATTGTTTTGATATCTGAACTAGTAAAAGTAAAAAGGGAAATAAAAAGAGTCTCCTTCAAATTAAAAGCATCACATCAGATGAATCCTTTATATTTTTCATCCAGCTCGTCTTTGGCGTAACGTTACAAACATTCTTCTTTGTCTCAGAGAGAAATGTCAAGGTGGGTCGAAAAAATAACAAAAACCTGATCCAGCAGAAACAGACGGGGTTTACTGAGAGAAGGTTCACTTCTGGTCCAACTAGAATCTCTTCAACAGGAAGTCTGAGAGTTCAAGAATAAAGTCAAATTAATTTAGAAACATGAGTCGTAAAATAAAAAGTAAAAAATATTTTTTTACATTTTAAATAATGAATTATGAAATATGAAAAAATAAAGTGGTGACGAGAAAGAAGTCAGAATATTACAATAAAAAGCTCTTAATACTTAACGAATAAAGCCATAATATTTAGACAAAGAAGTCATGTTTTCCATAAAATAAAAAAATGTTCTAAAATATTCAACTTTATTCTGAAACTCTCAGGTTGTGTCCCTGAACGCATCATAAACCTTTATACCATCATTTGATCTCAAGTCTTCAGACCGGTCCTCTTCTGGTGAAGAACTCTTTAAACCATCTGATGATGACTCAATAATAATAAACGTTGACTTCATCAGAAGAAGATTAGAAGATTAGAACTCCATGATGATGTCATCTACTCCTTTATTTATTAGTTCTACATTCTGTGGTTTTCTAAAAAATCAAGTTTGAAAGTGAAAAAATATTTCTCATGACACTCCTCAGGGAGGGTCCAGTAGGTCCAGTAGAGGGTCCACAGAGGGTCCTGTAGGTCCAGTAGAGGGTCCAGTAGAGGGTCCTATAGAGGGTTCTGTAGCAGAGGGTCCAGCAGAGGGTCCAGCAGAAGGTCCTGTAAAGGGCCCTGTAGAGGGTCCTGTAGACAGTCCTGTAGAGGGTCCACAGAGGGTCCTGTAGTAGAGGGTCCTGTAGAGAGTCCTGTAGAGGGTCCACAGAGGGTCCTGTAGTAGAGGGTCCTGTAGTAGAGGGTCCTGTAGCAGAGGTTCCTATAGAGGGTCCTGTAGAGGGTCCTATAGAGGGTCCAGTAGGTCCTGCAGAGGGCCCCAGACCACAGTTTGAGAACCCCTCTGCTACTTTTTACTGTTATCACAGGTTCGATCCTTGAGCAAGGCACTGAACCCCTGTTGGGGCGCTGAACTAATGACACCAAGACACTTCATGCAGCTGTGGGTCAGAGGTCTGAGGTCGAAAGGTCAAGTCCAGAGTGTCCCGGTGCTGCTGAGCAAGGCACGTTAACATCTATATACAGAGAGAATCAGACGACTGAGTGCAAAGTGGGTAATAAAGTCATCTTCATCTTCTTCATCTTCATCTTCTTCATGTTCTATGTGAACGTCTTCAGATTAAATGTCTCTGGAGACGAGTCAGCTAAAGAGGAGACGAGTCCACTTTGAGAGGGTCAGAGGGTCGAGAGGGAGGAAGAGGAGGTCGTCTGCAGAGAGACAATGACATGTTTATGTTTTATTATTTAGATGAAAACTTATAATATTCTGACAATAAAGTCACAATATTTAGAAAATAAATCTAAAACGTCGCAACTTTAGGACTTGCCCCCCCTCAGGGTCTGAGTCTCGTGGTAACTATTACTAGTTATTAACTAGTTATTAGCTAGTTATTAACTAGTAATTGGTGGGACGGTCGTACCTGTTGCCTCCGGCTCTGTGTTGTGGTGGTTTGGTGGCGGCGGCGTATCCGGGGTGGGGGGGGATGAGGGGATGGGTCGGGGGGGGCAGCAGGCGGGGCTTAATGGGCACCACAGGTTTGAGTGAAACAGGAACCTGAAGAGAGGATCATGGGAAATAAACAGGAAGCTCAGTGCAGCAAAGTTTATGAGTTCCTCTTCTTCCACAGATCAATGATTGACTTCATTTATTCTGATTATAAGTTATTTAAACTTTTATTCATTGTTTTTAATGTACCATCATCAAAACTCAACACTTCCTGCAACTATACTTCAAATTAAAAGCCTTTAGCAGCTGAAAAAGCTTTCCTGGCCAACTTTTATTGTGAAACATCTACAGGAAGTGATTTTCACTGATGGTACGGACAGAAAACAGCAACGTAGAGCCGAGTGTTATTAATGAATTAGTGAATAAAAACAGCAGCAGTGTTGTGAGCACAGAGTGTCACATGACTCTGCTTGTAAATGGCAAGCCCGATGCTCACTTTTGTCACTGAACGCACCACAGCTGTCGGGTATCGTGATGTCAGATCTCAGAATACGTGACCAACCAATCACAGCTCACCTGGTTCTCTGATTCAACCAGTGAAATCATCTCAATCAGGACCAACGATTCACATCCTTTTCAACATGCTGAGTGCATGAGAGCTACGTGTTAACAGCTACGTGCTAACAGCTAGCAGCTAGCAGGTGTGGTGTACCTGTCCAGGTGCGAGGGGGTCGGGGGGGAGGGGCTTGTTGGGCGGAGCCGGTCGACTCCCCAGCAGCTGGAGGGTTAGTGAGGAGGAAGAGGAAGATGAGACGAGGAAGTCAGGAGGAAAACAGAAACAACGTGCTGCGTTCATCATTAGTGCAGCATGCAGACCAAAGAGTAAACACAGGAAGAAGAATCATGCTGAAGTACTCAGATCTTTATACAGTTAAAAGTACTAATACAACAGTGTACAAATACTCTGTTACAAGTAAACCTCAACTGCATTCAAAACTTTTATTCAAGTTAATATATTTAAAGTACCAAAAGTAAAAGTACTCACGAACCCATGAATTATAAACAGGCCTCTATAAATCAATCCATTATTTATGTATCCATATATTATATAAGATCTTAAAGCATCTAGAAGGTTTCCTTTGTTTCATAAATGAGTCTTTTCATTTCCTCAAGCAAACAGAAACCTTTCGTGTTAAATTCACTGTCTTTAGTTTCAGTAGGAACATTCAGCTCCCTCATGAGGCTCAAAGCTGAACTGCAGATAGAAAAGAAAGACGAGAGATTCAAAGAAAATCTCCTGCGACCACCTGAGGGTCCCGACCCAGTGCTTGTGAACGACTGATTTACATGATATGAATGTGTTGTATTCATGTGTTCATCACTTTAATGACTTTATATTAATCTTTAATATGACATCATCATTTATTAGTTGATCAATAATCTGAAAATGTAGAGCGAAGAATATAATATTTACTCTGAGACGTAAAGAAGTATAAAGCAGTAGAAAATGGAAATACTCGAGTAATATTTGGAGGTACTTGTACTTTACTTGAGTCTATTTCCTGCTACTTTATACTTCTACTTGTCGTCTCATAGAGCTGAGAGACAAACAGGAAGTAAGAGGACAGGTTGGTGCTTTGAGTCCAAACTGTCTCTGTACTAGTACTAGTTACTAGTTAACAGTACTCTGTACTATTTAATATCACTAGTTAGCAGTACTCTGTACTAGTTACTAGTGTTAGTTATTAGTTAGCAGTACTCTGTACTATTTAATATCCCTAGTTAGCAGTACTCTGTACTAGTTACTAGTGTTAGTTACTAGTTAGCAGTACTCTGTACTATTTAATGTTACTAGTTAGCAGTACTCTGTACTAGTTACTAGTGTTAGTTATTAGTTAGCAGTACTCTGTACTATTTAATGTTACTAGTTAGCAGTACTCTGTATTAGTTAGCAGTACTCTGTACTATTTAATGTTACTAGTTAGCAGTACTCTGTACTAGTTAGCAGTACCCTGTACTATTTAATATCACTAGTTAGCAGTACTCTGTACTAGTTACTAGTGTTAGTTACTAGTTAGCAGTACTCTGTACTATTTAATGTTACTAGTTAGCAGTCTATACTAGTTACTTATACTAGTTATTAGTACTAGTAACCAGTACTCTGTACTGGTTACTAGTTAGTACCCTGACACACAGCTGGGTGTGAACACAGACAGAAACACGACAGGTAGACTGTACCTGGTCGGGGGGGTCGGGGGGCAGAGGTCTGGTGGGGGGGGCAGCTCTCTGTGTGAGGGTTAGAGCAGCAGGAATAAAAGAGTAGAAGAGCAGCAGGAATAAAAAAGCAGAAGAAGAGCAGCAGGAATACAAGAGTAGAAGAAGAGAAGCAGGAATAAAAGAGTAGAAGAAGAGCAGCAGGAATAAAAGAGTAGAAGAAGAGAAGCAGGAATAAAAGAGCAGAAGAAGAGCAGCAGGAATAAAAGAATAGAAGAAGAGAAGCAGGAATAAAAGAGCAGAAGAAGAGCAGCAGGTCAGAGACACTTTGTCTTCTAACGGATCAATAATGAGCTGTGAAGTGATTAATCTGAGAGTATCATAAAGACTCTTTTGATCTCTGAACAACATAAAGTCACATTTCCTGTTTGTTCACTTCTGATCCTGACGGTACGGAGAGGTCAGAGGTCAGTGAAACACTGATTCAGGGGAACTCGTCTCTCTGTTAAACTCGAGGAGGTGAAACTAAACTACATTTAGTCATTTTTCATGTAAGGACGAGTTCAAACAATATTAGTTTTTATATTTATAAAAAGTCTTTTGTGTGAATGTGTTCCTCGACTCTGTTTCAGATCAGATCCAAAGGTTTGGATCCATGAAAACAAGTCAAACAGAAGAAGAAGAACTGGACCAGAACAACAACAACAACAACATGACAACAACACGACAACAACACAACGACGTCAAGACGACAACAACACGACAAGACGACAAGAAGACAACAACACAAGGACGACGTCAAGACGACAACAACACAACAACAAGACAACAACAACACAACGACGTCAAGACGACAACAACACAACGACGACGTCAAGACGACAACACAACGACGTCAAGACGACAACAACACAACAAGACGACAACAACGCAACAACAACACAACAACGTCAAGACGACAACAACACGACAACAAGACAACAACAACACGTCAAGATGACAACAAGACAACAACAACAACACGACAACAACACGACAACAACACAACGACGTCAAGACAACAACAGGACAACAACACAACGACGTCAAGACAACAACACGACAAGACGACAACACAACAACAAGACGACAACACAACAACAACAAGACGACGACAACATGACAAGACGACAACACAACGACAAGACGACAACAACATGACAAGACGACAACAACAAGACGACAACACAACGACAAGACGACAACAACACAACAACACGACAACACGACAACAAGACAACAACTAGACAACAACTAGACGACAACAACACGACGACAAGACGACGACAACAACAAGACGACAACACAACGACAAGACGACAACTACAAGACGACAACAACACGACACAACAAGATGACAACAACACGACAACAAGACAACAAGACGACAACAACACAACAACTAGACGACAACACAACGACAACAAGACGACAACACAACGACAAGGCAACAACTACAAGACGACAACAACACGACAACAACACGACACAACAAGACGACAACAACACGACAACAACACGACAACAACAAGACACTGATCGATCGGATCGATCGACACAGACGTTAAGGCCTTTCGGGGGAGGTTACCTGCGGGGGTTTTAGGGCGGGGTCAGGGGGGAGTGGCTTAGTGGGAGGAGCAGGTCTGTCATGAACCTGATAGGAGAGAGAAACAGGAAGCAGAGAGACAGCTGATAGCAGGAAAAAGGTCAAAGGTCAAAACAAGCAGATGTGTTAATGTGAGCTCACAGGAAGGAAGAAAAAAAAACATCTGCAGCTGTGATGTCACTTCCTGTCACAATAAATGCTGTTTGCAGCAGGAGAGTCTGGAACCACAACTTCCAGGTTTCTGATCCAGACCTCACCTTCACTCAACAGTTTGTTCAGTGTTTAAATCCAGATGTAACGAAAAGATCTAATACATCTGTTTTTAGGGAATAGACACTAAAAACATATATATATTTATATATATATAAATATATACTATATATTTATATATAAATATATACTATATATTTATATATAAATATATATCATTAAAGGTTTTATTCTGAATATAGCCTTTTCTTGATATTCTTCAGGTTTTAGCAGCAGTCTGTGGACTTTTAAAGCAGCACATTTAGAACGTACGTCTGTGTTTCCTGTTCACGGCGTCAGAGTTTGTTCTTGTTCAGAGTCGTAAAAAGAAAAGCTTGAAGAACTCAGCGAGCAGGAAAAGTTATGTACAGGACGTATAAACGTGAGCGGCTGCATGTAAACAAGATTATTAGTGGAATATTAATTAGGGAATAGTATGCTTTTTCAGAAAAAGGGCAAAATCCAGATACAGAAAGTATGTTTTCTGTTTGTTTGTGATTAATTTCTTCAGATGTTAGTAGAAGAGGTGACGCTCAGGACAAACGTTCGGGGGGCTGACGTTACGTTTCTAGATTAACATGAAACAAATAAGTTAAAAAAACTAAACAAGAATAACCAATAAAATGAAGAGCAAACAACATAAATCAATGATGAAATAATATTAAATATTTATGTCCCATAAGGAACAAGAAGAACTTAAATGGTCGTACCTCATCTCCATAATTCAAACTATTAACTCAACATTCATCATTTAAACTAGTAAACAAACACACCAGTGCTCTTCAGTTCAACCTAAATATGTTAATCTGATGTAACTTAAACCATCTCTGTATCTCTGTACCTCTTAAAAATAATCTTCTGGATCCATATTTGAACCCCACTAATTAAAATACGCCTGCTCTTCATAGTTCATACCAACTCAAAGCTCTTTTTAATGTAACTAACTACTTTTAAATGACCTAAATGATTTCCTGACTCTGTGAGGTTACCTCTTTAGTGGGCGGAGTCAGCGGGATGTCGGTCGGGGGGTTCAGGTGGTACCTCAGAGGTCGGACCTGCTCTCCGTTACGGCCGTCCACTCGCTCCATCACCGGCGTCCTGACCAAAGAAACACATCATCGGTTTCATCGTCACACATCGTTCTATAGTGATGCATTCAAGGACGCTCAGACATGTGAGAACTCACATTTCTCTAATGTGATAGTTTGTGTTATTCTGCGATGTTTTAAAGCGACATTATGGAACTATTTTATCTTAAAATATCAGCTTCAACATCATGGTGATGCTACAGAGACTCGTACTAGAAACAGTCATTAACGCTCAGAAGGTTTTGATTACTTGCTGCTAAAGTAACGCTAACCGCTAACTGTAGCTAGTTAGCTCAGTTAGCCGTGCTGCCGGGAGCTGAGAGTGGTGGTGTTGTTTACACCGCTAGACGATATTGTTCAGAAAGCAGATCTTTAAAAACTAAAACAAGTTAAAGAGGTCATTGATTTCTCTCTTTATCCGTTTTATCTTAACAAAAACTGCCTTGATTCAAGTTTCTCATCAAAAACTACATTTTACAAGATTGCATTTGAACGCATCATAATTTCTTCGCACTGTAGTATTTTTTTACTGAATAGAGCTTGAACGCATCATAATGTAACGCCATGCAACGTTAACGTTAGCGGTTAGCTCCGTTATTTATCCAAGCAGGACTGTGCTGCTCACCGGCTGCCAACAGATAATCGCTAACGTTAACTAGCATTAGCTAACATTAGCTAATTAGTAATATTGCAAATAAAAGTGTAAACTTTTGATGAACGGAGTAAAATCTTCATCTTCGTAGATAAAACAGACGTTGACGTAATTTGCAGTTTAAAAAAAGGTAACACATGTCAGTATACTCATGTGATTTTAATGATCCAGTGACCACAGCAGATCTAAAAACATCAAACGATGACGAACACGTCACACATCTCCAGTTATCACACCACATGTCACATGACAACACCACGAGTTCAGGGCCCGCTCTGCAGTGGGAACTATCAGGTCTCTCTCACATGTAGAGATGTGTCCTCCAATTAGAAACACAAACTGAACTTCAGACTTAAAGCTGCAGCTCCGTGGTCTCTCTCTTCTGTTGTCTCCACATGGCTCTCAACATGGCGACAGCTGAGACTCTATTCTCAGGTAGACATCACTCCGCTCATCTTTACATAACTAACAACTGTGTTCATGTATGTATGACTGTATTAACACTCTGAAGGTCCTGTAGAGACCCTTTAAGCTTTGAGGACTTCATTACCCAGAATCCTCTCTGACCCGGCTGACGTTTCACCACACAGCTGTCTCACGATGCAGATGATTAGCTTGATTTCTGGTTTGTGACGAGGCTGACTGAGTGAGACTGGCTGGAGGGATCTGGATCCGTGCAGCTTTAAGGTCTGAGGTGGATTTCCTCTGCAGGTGTGATCAGGTCTGAGGGGATCGTCAGCGAGGTGAAGATTTAAACCAGGTATAACATGTATGTAGAGCTAACGTTAGCATCATTAGCTCGTCTCTCAGCTCCTCCAGGACGTGCTGAGATGTTAAACGTGAAGCTGCTTCAATCAGAGGAGGAGACCTCTGTGGGTAAAACCTCCTGGACCACGAAGACAACAACTCCCATGATCCTCTGCTGCTACAACACGTCAACAAACCGCGTGCTTTGGCAGAAAATTAAATATTGTACCTTTGAATCTGTCGGACAGTAAAAGCTTCACCTCTCTGACTCTACGGGGACAGACTACAGATCAGGACCCAGCAGGTCCCAGCAGGACCAGAAGGACCTGTAGTACCTGGAGACGTGGAGGGGGTCTAACTCCAGACCCAACATCTCCAAGTGAGTCACACTGCATCATGGGTAAGAAGACAAACCAGACTCAAACCAGTGTTTAAGGGTAAATATTTAAACTGTTAAAAACACATATTCAGCTTTGTTTAAGTATTTGTCAACAACCATATAAAAAGGTGCAAAAATAATAATTATAATAATTATTATAATTATTATTTTATGAAAACAAAATTGCAGGAAAAGTGTCAAAATGTTTCAATAAAAAGTCATAACTTTAACAAAATATAGTTAGATTTTTCTAAATAAAAACTATACGTGTTATAAATCATGTATTAATGTTTTATGACTCTTTATGAATGAACAGATTAATGTTGAAACTATTTTAGAAAACATATTTTCATCTAAAACTCAACATGATGAAATAACACACACACACACACACACACACACACACACACACTCAGCGTTACCGGTTGTGCTGTCGAGCTTTATGAAGCGGGCTGTCGGGTCCTAAACACAGGAACCTCCGGCGGAAGCGAGGGAAGCGCAGGGCGAGGAAGAGGAGCACCACGGGCAGGACGAAGAGGAAGATGACGAGCAGAGCCACTCGGACCGGGTCGGACTCTGAACAGAGAGCACAGCGTGAGGCGGACTCGCAGCAGAACGCGGCTCGGTCGGTCGGTCGGTGACGTACCTCCAGCGGCTCGGGCCGGTCCGCTGTCCACGCTGCCCCCGTGACCCGAGTACCTGCAGTCAGGTGGAGCCCAGCCCACCGCACAGTGACAGTTCTTGTTGCTGTTACACACCTGGAACACACACACACACACACACACACACACACACACACACACACACACGCTGAAGACTACAGGACCCATAATGCATTTCTCTAGAAGAGTAGTCATTTTCTCATAGACTTCTATACAACCAGAGGAGTCGCCCCCTGGTGGACACTAGAGAGAATGCAGCTTTAACACATGAAGCGTTGGCTTCACTCGGTATATAATAATAATGTGATATGAGTAGAAGTGACTCTTATGATCTGATACTCCACTCACCCCGTGACCGTTGCACTTCCTGCGACATTCATCCACCTCGAACACTGACTCGTCCTGACACTTCTGGTTCAAACACGCCTAAAAACACAAAATCACTTTCAAACATTTAACAAATTTGAGAAAGTTCTATTAAAATAGAATCTTTACAGGATCTAGATGATCAAAGATGATTCATATTCTTTCATATATTCTCCTTTGTACATCAGATTTTACAGATAAAGCCGTCTGACCTTTCCGAGGCTGCAGGCGGTGCCCTGGGCCACGGTGGCGGGGTCCGACACGTCGTCTCCCAGGTGGAAGAAGGTTCCTCTGCAGACCAGGTCGCTGTGGTTGAAGCGGACCGTGGTGGTGAGGATCTCTGCGTTGGTGCCCAGCAGGGGGCGTTCCCTCCCTCCCTGACACTGGATGCGGCCGCAGTGGACGTCACTGAAAAACAGACAGGAAGTGGTGTCAGCGGAGGCTGGGCGGGGCTTATACTTAGAGGCGTCACAGGATGTGTCGGCATGAAGACACGGACACAATAACTGTGTGTGTAATGTGTGTACTCTATGTACTGTGTGTACTCTCTGTGTACTGTGTGTACTCACGACTTTCCACAGGGGATGTAGGAGCCGTTGGTCAGCTGACCACAGTTCCCAAATTTGTTTCCTTGTTTGTTGACTGATGAGAAACAGACAGGTGGAGCGCTGGTGGCATCTGAGGACAGACAGAGAGAGACAGAGAGACAGAGAGAGAGAGAGAGAGAGAGAGAGAGAGAGAGAGAGAGAGAGAGAGAGAGAGAGAGAGAGAGACAGACAGACAGGTCAGTATGGTATTTACCAAAGTATATACTGGTTCAGTATTAACTAGATTAGCTGTAGTTGAACCAGTATAAACTGGTTTAGCTGAAGTTGAACCAGTATAAACTGGTTTTAGCTGTAGTTGAACCAGTATAAAGTGGTTTAGCTGTAGTTGAACCAGTATAAACTGGTTTTAGTCTTACTGGGTCCCCACAGCATCTGGCACTGGGTGTGCATGCTGGCACAGACTCCTTCGTAGCAGTAGGAGGCGTCGTCCTCACAGGGCTCCCCGTTCTGCAGGAAGACGTTGGGGGGGCAGTAAGGGGAGGAGCCTGTGCAGAACTCTGGGAGGTCGCACTCTCCAAGAGGATCACGACACACCGAACCTGCAGCCTGCAGCTGAGGAGGGAGGAGGAGCTTAGACCAATACACACGTGTGTGTAAGTGTGTGTGTGTGTGTGTGTGTGTGTGTGTGTGTGTGTGTGTGTGTGTGTGTGTCAGTCGGACCTTGCAGTCGTGACAGCAGATGCCGTCAGATGAACACTGAGCTCCAGAAACCAGCCGACAGGTGGAGGCGTTGCAGCAGGGGTCCTCACACTCCTGACCAATCAGAGCACAGCAACACATCAACAGGAAGAACATCACTAAGACACAAGAGTGGACCTGCGTCCTGATTGGACCGTTTCAATCATCACTGTAGAAAACTAACAGACAGACAGACAGACAGACACAGAGTCAGACAGACAGACGGCTCACCTCCACCAGCCCACAGTCACACTCCTCCCCCGTCTCCACATACAGGTTCCCACAGCGAGGTCCTCCCAGAAGACGGTCTGGTGTCGGGATGTTGAACAGACACATCCCTCCTCCATGCAGCAGGCTGACAGACAGGTCTGCAGCGCTGCAGCTGCTGAACTGCTGCCCCGGCATGAAGCTGGAGGCCACAGGGAGCGAGCATAGACCCGGGTTAGATATTCTGGTTCTGACCCGGGTTAGATATTCTGGTACTGACCCGGGTTAGATATTCTGGTACTGACCCGGTTAATATAATCTGGTACTGACACGGGTTAGATATTCTGGTACTGAACCGGGTTAGATATTCTGGTACTGACCCGGTTAATATAATCTGGTACTGAACCGGGTTTGATAATCTGGAACTGACCCGGGTTAGATATTCTGGTACTGACCCGGGTTAGATATTCTGGTACTGACCCGGTTAATATAATCTGGTACTGACCCGGGTTAGATATTCTGGTACTGACCCGGTTAATATAATCTGGTACTGACCCGGGTTAGATAATCTGGTACTGACCCGGGTTATATATTCTGGTACTGACTCGGGTTAGATAATCTGGTACTGACCCGGGTTAGATATTCTGGTACTGACCCGGTTAATATAATCTGGTACTGACACGGGTTAGATAATCTGGTACTGACTCGGGTTAGATAATCTGGTACTGACCCGGGTTAGATAATCTGGTACTGACCCAGGTTATATATTCTGGTACTGACCCGGGTTAGATAATCTGGTACTGACCCGAGTTAGATATTCTGGTACTGACCCGGGTTAGATAATCTGGTACTGACCCAGGTTATATATTCTGGTACTGACCCGGGTTAGATATTCTGGTACTGACCCGGTAGACGGCTCCATGATACATCCTCCGAGCCGCCGTTCGTTCTGACAGGAGCAGCGTCGCTCGGCGGTGTCGTGACTCATCCCCAAGTTGTGACCGAGCTCATGAGCAACAGTGGAGGCCACGCCCAGAACACTAACCAGGTGGTCCTGAGAGACAGACAGGTGTTCAGAGAGACAGACAGGTGTTCAGAGACAGATGTTCAGAGAGACAGACAGGTGGTCAGAGCGACAGGTGTTCAGAGAGACAGACAGGTGGTCGGATGGACAAGTGTTCAGAGAGACAGACAGGTGTTCAGAGAGACAGACAAGTGTTCAGAGAGACAGACAGGTGTTCAGAGAGACAGACAGGTGTTCAGTCAGACAGTTATTCTGGTTCTGACCCGGGTTAGGTATTGTGGTTCTAGGTTTTGGGTTAAATCCACAACATCTAAACACACTGTTTCCTGTTTCTAAACTTCAAAGTAAAAGGTGCTGACTCACCACGTTGACTCCACCGGACCGGTCTCTGGAGCACATGGACGACTGAGAGGCCATCCCCACCGTGGTGCCGTCGAACGAGCCGCCCCTGAGAAACACAAAGTCAAGACCCGTCACATACCCGGACCGGATCAGAACCGGAAGCTTTTATTTTGTTAACCTACATGACGAGCTGGGCATTGTCGTGGCGGAGGCGCGGCAGCAGCTCTCTGGTCCTCCAGTCCAGGAAGTGGTTGAGGGTGTCGGTGGGACTCTTCTCCACCAGGATCTTGTCTCGGTCGCTCCAGATCTCCAGACCGGTCAGCGCCACGCGGACGTTCAGAGGACGGTAGAACTGGAGAGAAACAACAACAAACACGGCTCGAGTTCTTCTTCTTCTGCACATTTAACAAAGACGGCTTTACGGTGACGTGGAGGCTCTCACCCAGTCCACCTGATTGGCCACGTCCAGCATGCGGTAGATGATCGTCTTATTGTTCTTCTGGTAGTTCAGGAACTGGGAAA
This sequence comes from Cebidichthys violaceus, assembly GCF_023349555.1. Taxonomy (NCBI): domain Eukaryota; kingdom Metazoa; phylum Chordata; class Actinopteri; order Perciformes; family Stichaeidae; genus Cebidichthys; species Cebidichthys violaceus. Next base: position 1,529,938 of record NW_027176683.1, read on the forward strand.
ACACAGAAATAAACTTCTGTATTTTATATATATATATATATATATATATATATATATATATATATATATAGTAATAATATTCAGCTCTTTATTACAGATGATCACTGACCTCCTGGTGATCGACCACCAGCACCAGCTCGATGTATTTGGTCTCAGACAGGATGTCTCTCCTCCTCTGCACACAGAACAAATACATATAAAATATCTCATACAGGTACTGCTGATACTACCCAGAGTACTACTCAGAGTACTAACTATGACACTACTATCCAAAAACTGATCCAGAATCTAAAAGTCAGTTTAAAGTGTGATCCTTGACTTCAGAGCTCTGTGATTGGACGTTTTAATCATCACTGTAGAACAGACAGACAGGCAGACAGGTATAGAGACAGACAGACAGACAGGTATAGAGACAGACAGACAGACAGACAGGTATAGAGACAGACAGGTTCGTGGTCTGTCTCACCCGGTGTGTGTGTGTGTGTGTGGCGCTGTGGAGCGGAGGTACAGCGGTGTGTGAGACTCCACAACCTCCGGCACCGTCGCCCTCCAGAGGGGTGGTGGAGAACAGCAGGTGAACTCCTCCTTCTTCTTCACCTCCTCCTCCTCCTCCTCCGCTCCCTCCACTCCCGTCACCCTCCTCCTCCCCCCCCCTCCCCTGCTGGTGGGGGTGCAGGTCCTCCTGAGGCTGCAGCTCAAAGCTCAGCGTGGAGTTGAAGGCGATGAGGCCGCTGCAGGAGGAGACACAGGAAGAGTCAGATATCATGAGCATCGAACAGGTGACGTCTTCTGATGACGTCAGCAGACAGGACGTGATGTCAGGGACAGGACGTGATGTTAGGAGACAGGAAGTGATGTCAGGGACAGGATGTGATGTTAGGAGACAGGACGTGATGTCAGGGACAGGACGTGATGTCAGGAGACAGGACGTGATGTCAAAAGACAGGACGTGATGTCAGGGACAGGACGTGATGTTAGGAGACAGGACGTGATGTCAGGGACAGGACGTGATGTCAGGAGACAGGACGTGATGTCAAAAGACAGGACGTGATGTTAGGAGACAGGACGTGATGTCAGGGACAGGACGTGATGTCAGGGACAGGACGTGATGTCAAAAGACAGGACGTGATGTCAAAAGACAGGACGTGATGTCAGCAGACAGGACGTGATGTCAAAAGACAGGACGTGATGTTAGGAGACAGGACGTGATGTCAGGGACAGGACGTGATGTCAGGGACAGGACGTGATGTCAAAAGACAGGACGTGATGTCAGCAGACAGGACGTGATGTCAAAAGACAGGACGTGATGTCAAAAGACAGGACGTGATGTTAGGAGACAGGACGTGATGTCAGGGACAGGACGTGATGTCAAAAGACAGGACGTGATGTCAGCAGACAGGACGTGATGTCAGCAGACAGGACGTGATGTCAGCAGACAGGAAGTAAAGCACATGATGCATAACGAGAGAGAAGATTCACTCTGAGTGATTACAATAAGTGTTGGAAAGTAAATTTGTACTTTTATTCCTTTTACTGTACTGTGTATGTACTTGTACTTCACTTGAATATTTGTATCTCATGCCACATCAGTAATAATGTTAATGTATGTAAGTAATTATGTAAATAAAGGTTTTATAGTTTTTTAAAGTTTGCTCTCAATAACCAGATTAAGCTAACGTTCCTAATCCTCCGTGTGTTGATGTGGTTCACAGAGGTCTCTGTGTAGTCCACAGAAGTGGACCAGGTCCTCTTCACGTGAGCCTGTACACACTGACCCTGCTGAGGCCTCCTGAGGCTGTGAGCCGCTAGAGGCGGGGGGTCAGAGCTGATCCGGATCGGTTTAACCTGCAGAGGAACGCTGACGTCGTCGCGTTTATTTCTGCTGAGTGCAGCACAGAAACACAAAGACCTGGACCTCAGGAGATCCCGGACTCTGTACAAACCGGATCGGAGGTTCTTTAGGTTTTAAGAGATTTTCTTTCTCGTCGTGATGTAACCTGCTGCGAGTGTTTCGCTCTGTGATCAGATGAGGACACGTTTGTGTAGTGTTTGTGTATTTCTCAGGTTCAACTTCTAACGCTGCAAACAACAACTTAACGATACGTTTCTACAAACTCACTATCGGATGAAACATGGCGACGCCCACTTATGAAGGACGGCACTTCAACGTGTTCCTATTATAAATAATGTTATTATAAATAATGTCCTTTATTTCATGGTCTGGGTGAATACTGGATTCTGATTGGCTGCAGGGTGTCCATTAATTCCTGATACTTTTTGTTACTGACTTTGAATGTTGCTAGCATAACGTTAGCTTTATGTTAGCATAATGTTAGCTTTCAGTTCGCTTTATGTGAGCATGACGTCAGCTTTCAGTTAGCATAATGTTCGCATAATGTTAGCTTTTTCTTAGCATAACGTTAGCTTTATGTTAGACCGGAGTATGGAGCAGGTGCTCAGAGCCCCTCTGGACTGAGGGTATTAGTACTAGGTGTGTGTATTAGTACAAGGTGTGTGTATTAGTACTAGGTGTGTGTATTAGTACTAGGTGTGTGTATTAGTACAAGGTGTGTGTATTAGTACAAGGTGTGTGTATTAGTACTAAGTGTGTGTATTAGTACAAGGTGTGTGTATTAGTACAAGGTGTCTGTATTAGTACAAGGTGTGTGTATTAGTACTAGGTGTGTGTATTAGTACAAGGTGTGTGTATTAGTACTAAGTGTGTGTATTAGTACAAGGTGTGTGTATTAGTACAAGGTGTGTGTATTAGTACTAGGTGTGTGTATTAGTACAAGGTGTGTGTATTAGTACTAGGTGTGTGTATTAGTACAAGGTGTGTGTATTAGTACTAGGTGTGTGTATTAGTACAAGGTGTGTGTATTAGTACTAGGTGTGTGTATTAGTACTAGGTGTGTGTATTAGTACAAGGTGTGTGTATTAGTACTAGGTGTGTGTATTACTACAAGGTGTGTGTATTAGGACAAGGTGTGTGTATTAGTACAAGGTGTGTGTATTAGTACTAGGTGTGTGTATTACTACAAGGTGTGTGTATTAGTACTAGGTGTGTGTATTACTACAAGGTGTGTGTATTAGTACAAGGTGTGTGTATTAGTACTAGGTGTGTGTATTAGTACAAGGTGTGTGTATTAGTACAAGGTGTGTGTATTAGTACTAGGTGTGTGTATTAGTACAAGGTGTGTGTATTAGTACAAGGTGTGTGTATTAGTACTAGGTGTGTGTATTAGGACAAGGTGTGTGTATTAGTACAAGGTGTGTGTATTAGTACTAGGTGTGTGTATTACTACAAGGTGTGTGTATTAGTACAAGGTGTGTGTATTAGTACTAGGTGTGTGTATTAGTACAAGGTGTGTGTATTAGTACTAGGTGTGTGTATTAGTACAAGGTGTGTGTATTAGTACAAGGTGTGTGTATTAGTACTAGGTGTGTGTATTAGTACTAGGTGTGTGTATTACTACAAGGTGTGTGTATTAGTACTAGGTGTGTGTATTACTACAAGGTGTGTGTATTAGTACAAGGTGTGTGTATTAGGACAAGGTGTGTGTATTAGTACTAGGTGTGTGTATTACTACAAGGTGTGTGTATTAGTACAAGGTGTGTGTATTAGTACAAGGTGTGTGTATTAGTACTAGGTGTGTGTATTAGTACTAGGTGTGTGTATTAGGACAAGGTGTGTGTATTAGTACAAGGTGTGTGTATTAGTACTAGGTGTGTGTATTACTACAAGGTGTGTGTATTAGTACTAGGTGTGTGTATTACTACAAGGTGTGTGTATTAGTACAAGGTGTGTGTATTAGTACAAGGTGTGTGTATTAGGACAGGGTGTGTGTATTAGTACAAGGTGTGTGTATTAGTACTAGGTGTGTGTATTACTACAAGGTGTGTGTATTAGTACTAGGTGTGTGTATTACTACAAGGTGTGTGTATTAGTACAAGGTGTGTGTATTAGTACAAGGTGTGTGTATTAGGACAAGGTGTGTGTATTAGTACTAGGTGTGTGTATTACTACAAGGTGTGTGTATTAGTACAAGGTGTGTGTATTAGTACTAGGTGTGTGTATTAGTACAAGGTGTGTGTATTAGTACTAGGTGTGTGTATTAGTACTAGGTGTGTGTATTAGGACAAGGTGTGTGTATTAGTACAAGGTGTGTGTGTTAGTACTAGGTGTGTGTGTTAGTACTAGGTGTGTGTGTTAGTACTAGGTGTGTGTATTAGTACAAGGTGTGTGTATTAGTACTAGGTGTGTGTATTAGTACAAGGTGTGTGTATTAGTACTAGGTGTGTGTATTAGTACTAGGTGTGTGTATTAGTACAAGGTGTGTGTATTAGTACTAGGTGTGTGTATTAGTACTAGGTGTGTGTATTAGTACTAGGTGTGTGTATTAGTACTAGGTGTGTGTATTAGTACAAGGTGTGTGTATTAGTACTAGGTGTGTGTATTAGTACTAGGTGTGTGTATTAGTACAAGGTGTGTGTATTAGTACTAGGTGTGTGTATTAGTACTAGGTGTGTGTGTGTTAGTACTAGGTGTGTGTATTAGTACTAGGTGTGTGTATTAGTACTAGGTGTGTGTATTACTACAAGGTGTGTGTATTAGTACAAGGTGTGTGTATTAGTACTAGGTGTGTGTATTAGTACAAGGTGTGTGTATTAGTACTAGGTGTGTGTATTAGTACTAGGTGTGTGTATTAGGACAAGGTGTGTGTATTAGTACAAGGTGTGTGTATTAGTACTAGGTGTGTATTAGTACTAGGTGTGTGTATTAGTACAAGGTGTGTGTATTAGTACTAGGTGTGTGTATTAGTACTAGGTGTGTGTATTAGTACAAGGTGTGTGTATTAGTACTAGGTGTGTGTATTAGTACTAGGTGTGTGTATTACTACAAGGTGTGAGTATTAGTACTAGGTGTGTGTGTTAGTACTAGGTGTGTGTATTAGTACAAGGTGTGTGTATTAGTACTAGGTGTGTGTATTAGTACTAGGTGTGTGTATTAGTACAAGGTGTGTGTATTAGTACTAGGTGTGTGTATTAGTACTAGGTGTGTGTGTGTTAGTACTAGGTGTGTGTATTAGTACTAGGTGTGTGTATTAGTACTAGGTGTGTGTATTACTACAAGGTGTGTGTATTAGTACAAGGTGTGTGTATTAGTACTAGGTGTGTGTATTAGTACAAGGTGTGTGTATTAGTACTAGGTGTGTGTATTAGTACTAGGTGTGTGTATTAGGACAAGGTGTGTGTATTAGTACAAGGTGTGTGTATTAGTACTAGGTGTGTGTATTACTACAAGGTGTGTGTATTAGTACTAGGTGTGTGTATTAGTACAAGGTGTGTGTATTAGTACAAGGTGTGTGTATTAGGACAAGGTGTGTGTATTAGTACAAGGTGTGTGTATTAGTACTAGGTGTGTGTGTTAGTACTAGGTGTGTGTGTTAGTACTAGGTGTGTGTATTAGTACAAGGTGTGTGTATTAGTACTAGGTGTGTGTATTAGTACAAGGTGTGTGTATTAGTACTAGGTGTGTGTATTAGTACTAGGTGTGTGTATTACTACAAGGTGTGTGTATTAGTACTAGGTGTGTGTATTACTACAAGGTGTGTGTATTAGTACAAGGTGTGTGTATTAGTACAAGGTGTGTGTATTAGGACAGGGTGTGTGTATTAGTACAAGGTGTGTGTATTAGTACTAGGTGTGTGTATTACTACAAGGTGTGTGTATTAGTACTAGGTGTGTGTATTACTACAAGGTGTGTGTATTAGTACAAGGTGTGTGTATTAGTACAAGGTGTGTGTATTAGGACAAGGTGTGTGTATTAGTACTAGGTGTGTGTATTACTACAAGATGTGTGTATTAGTACAAGGTGTGTGTATTAGTACTAGGTGTGTGTATTAGTACAAGGTGTGTGTATTAGTACTAGGTGTGTGTATTAGTACTAGGTGTGTGTATTAGGACAAGGTGTGTGTATTAGGACAAGGTGTGTGTATTAGTACAAGGTGTGTGTATTAGTACTAGGTGTGTGTATTACTACAAGGTGTGTGTATTAGTACTAGGTGTGTGTATTACTACAAGGTGTGTGTATTAGTACAAGGTGTGTGTATTAGTACAAGGTGTGTGTATTAGGACAAGGTGTGTGTATTAGTACTAGGTGTGTGTGTTAGTACTAGGTGTGTGTGTTAGTACTAGGTGTGTGTATTAGTACAAGGTGTGTGTATTAGTACTAGGTGTGTGTATTAGTACTAGGTGTGTGTATTAGTACAAGGTGTGTGTATTAGTACTAGGTGTGTGTATTAGTACTAGGTGTGTGTATTAGTACAAGGTGTGTGTATTAGTACTAGGTGTGTGTATTACTACAAGGTGTGAGTATTAGTACTAGGTGTGTGTGTTAGTACTAGGTGTGTGTATTAGTACAAGGTGTGTGTATTAGTACTAGGTGTGTGTATTAGTACTAGGTGTGTGTATTAGTACAAGGTGTGTGTATTAGTACTAGGTGTGTGTATTACTACAAGGTGTGAGTATTAGTACTAGGTGTGTGTGTTAGTACTAGGTGTGTGTATTAGTACAAGGTGTGTGTATTAGTACTAGGTGTGTGTATTAGTACTAGGTGTGTGTATTAGTACAAGGTGTGTGTATTAGTACTAGGTGTGTGTATTACTACAAGGTGTGAGTATTAGTACTAGGTGTGTGTGTTAGTACTAGGTGTGTGTATTAGTACAAGGTGTGTGTATTAGTACTAGGTGTGTGTATTAGTACTAGGTGTGTGTATTAGTACTAGGTGTGTGTATTACTACAAGGTGTGAGTATTAGTACTAGGTGTGTGTGTTAGTACTAGGTGTGTGTATTAGTACAAGGTGTGTGTATTAGTACTAGGTGTGTGTATTAGTACTAGGTGTGTGTATTAGTACTAGGTGAGGAGACTCACCGGAGTCCGGAGCAGGTGCTCAGAGCCACTCTGGACTGAGGGAATCCTCTGACGTTGCCGTGATAATAACAGTGAGTCTGCACACAAACACACAAACATCTGTCACACAAACATCTGTCACACAAACACACAAACATCTGTCACACAAACATCTGTCACAGAAGACGTCTCTTTAGCGGTGTGTTCACTGACTCACCACAGGGTCGGCCCTCACAGACACCCCGGTGCCGTTGGGCAGGTAGTAGAAGACGTTGGGCGGTTTGGGCAGCAGGTCGCTGAGGAGACACACACACACACACACACACACACACACACACACACACATCTGTAACTCTCTTATGCTCGTGTTGTGTTTAAGGTCATCCTGTAAATCAGAGACTCACTGGTTCTTCTCCAGGTCCAGCAGGAAGAGGCGTCCTCCCACCTCCAGTCCACACTGCAGCCGGTCAGGGTGTCCGTCCTGGAGAGACAGACGGGAAGACGAACGTCTCTGTATTTACTGAGACATTGTGGTGTTCACACAAACTGCAGAGAAGCAGACGCCTGACCATCATCTAGTTAACTCATTTTAACTGACCCATCATCTAGTTAACTCATTTTAACTGACCCATCATCTAGATAACTAATTTTAACTGACCCATCATCTAGTTAACTCATTTTAACTGACCCACCATCTAGTTAACTCATTTTAACTGACCCATCATCTAGATAACTCATTTTAACTGACCCATCATCTAGATAACTCATTTTAACTGACCCATTATCTAGTTAACTCATTTTAACTGACCCATCATGTAGTTAACTCATTTTAACTGACCACCATCTAGTTAATTCATTTGAACTGACCCATCATCTAGATAACTCATTTTAACTGACCCATCATCTAGATAACTCATTTTAACTGACCCATTATCTAGTTAACTCATTTTAACTGACCCATCATGTAGTTAACTCATTTTAACTGACCACCATCTAGTTAATTCATTTGAACTGACCCATCATCTAGATAACTCATTTTAACTGACCCATCATCTAGTTAACTCATTTTAACTGACCCACCATCTAGTTAACTCATTTTAACTGACCCACAATTTAGTTAACTCATTTTAACTGACCCATCATCTAGATAACTCATTTTAACTGACCCATCATCTAGTTAACTCATTTTAACTGACCCATCATCTAGATAACTCATTTTAACTGACCCATCATCTAGTTAACTCATTTTAACTGACCCACCATTTAGTTAACTCATTTTAACTGACCCATCATCTAGTTAACTCATTTTAACTGACCCATCATCTAGTTAACTCATTTTAACTGACCCATCATCTAGTTAACAGTGTGCAGCCTTTTTTTATTTGGTCACTTCCTTTTTCTAGTGCTTTAGGATGGGGGCGGGGCTAAGTACATCCGTTATCCAATCAGTGAGCTTTCCTGTCTGTTAATGGAGAGCTGCTCTTTGAGGAGGAGACACTTCCTGTCCAACGCCTCCTCGCTTTCTCCTCTCAGCTCGACAGGAAGTCAAGGTGTGTGTGTGTGTGTGTGTGTGTGTGTGTGTGTGTGTGTGTGTGTGTGTGTGTGTGTGTGTGTGTGTGTGTGTGTGTGTGTGTGTGTGAGGAGAGAGAGGACAGAAAGGAGAGGAGAGAGGAGAGGAGAGGAGAGGAGAGGAGAGGAGAGGAGAGGGGAGGGGAGGAGGGGAGAGGAGAGGGGAGGGGAGGAGAGGAGAGGAGAGGGGAGGGGAGGAGAGGAGAGGAGAGGGGAGGGGAGGAGAGGAGAGGACGAGGGGAGGAGACATGTGAACAGTTTCATATTTATAACATGTGGAGACTCTCTTTAATGAGTGATGTCATCATAACTGTGTTGTTCTCACTAAAGACATGTTCTACTTCTCTACTTCTACTCATCATGGTTCTGTTTCACAGAGGAGCAGGACTTTTATTTTGAAAATCAAGGGAGACAACTGTGACGGAGCAAAGAAACACCTTAACACTGTTAAACTGTGATGCTACAAACTTACTTTTCATGGAGAGTAGATCAGCTGATTAATTAACATGAACGTCTTTAATGAGCTCTATGAGATTCTGAGATATTTAACTGTGTTTATCTCCTTTTATTTTAGTGATATTTAATATCATGTACATATATAACAGACTAATAGAACCAGTTGACCTGAAGTTTTATGGATTCCTTTGAAAAGAGCAGAATTCCTCTCTGAGGCGTGTTTGTTTTCTCCACCCTCTGAACTGTGTGTCGGGTGGAGTCATGATGTCATGATCAGTCCAGCTGGGTCTGAACACACACACACACACACACACACACACACACACACACACACACACACACACCTCACAGTGAGGAGGCGTTCACTGACCTGAACTCTGTGTGGACCAAACAGCCGCTCAATAAGCACATTAGAGAGAATTGTGTAGAGAATAGTGACATAGAGACCTGTCAATCAGCGTGTAGCCCCGCCCCTAAATCATCCCCTGCTTTATGGTGTGTTTGACTCTAAATGGAGCATAATGTACTAAATGAACATCATGCTGTATTGAAGAAAACTGTAAACTAGAGATTGAGACCATAAACTCATGTTTACAATGTTTACTGAGGGAATAAATCAAGAGAGAAGTAGAGTCATTTTAGACTAGACTTCTATACAACCAGAGGAGTCGCCCCCTGGTGGACACTAGAGAGAAGTAGAGTCATTTTAGACTAGACTGCTATACAACCAGAGGAGTCGCCTTCATTGGCTGTGGTTGAGTCTACCACCCCCCCCCCCCCACACACACACACACACACACACACACACACACACCCACACACACACACTCATGTTTCCTCCCGGCCGGGTGGAGTCAGGGTGGGGGGGTTCCTACAGGAAATGATCTCAGAGCTTCTGTCAGCTGCACAGGAAGTGTCCGTCCTCAACCCCCCCCCCCCGAGTTCCTCCTGCAGGAAGCTCCTGGTGAAAAGTGTCCACGCTCCAACTTCCTTCCTCTCAGTTATTACAGAGAGACGTGTTCATGAAGGAGAACATAAAGACTTCACTTCCTGTTCCTCCTCCAGACCCACAGTCTGTTCCTCATTTACTCAGAACATTAAAACATGTTCCTGACGTTCTCCGTACCGGACATTCTTCATTAGAAGAGACCACTGGTCAAAAGACCAGAAACACACCAGTAAAACACCAGTAATGAACCAGTATAACACCAGTAATAACAACAGTAATAAACCAGTATAACACCACTATAACACCAGTTATAATCCAGTATAACACCAGTAATAAACCAGTATAACACCAGTAATAACACCAGTAATAAACTAGTATAACACCAGTAATAACACCAGTACTAAACTAGTATAACACCAGTAATAAACTAGTATAACACCAGTAATAACACCAGAAATAAACTAGTATAACACCAGTAATAACACCAGTAATAAACTAGTATAACACCAGTAATAACAACAATAATAAACCAGTATAACACAGTATAACACCAGTAATAAACTAGTATAACACCAGTAATAACACCAGCATAACACCAGTATAACACCACTATAACACCAGTATAACACCAGTTATAATCCAGTATAACACCAGTAATAAACCAGTATAACACCAGTAATATACCAGTATAACACCAGTTATAATCCAGTATAACACCAGTAATAAACCAGTATAACACCAGTAATATACCAGTATAACACCAGTTATAATCCAGTATAACACCAGTAATAAACCAGTATAACACCAGTAATAACACCAGTAATAAACTAGTATAACACCAGTAATAACACCAGTAATAAACTAGTATAACACCAGTAATAACACCAGTAATAAACTAGTATAACACCAGTAATAACACCAGTAATAAACTAGTATAACACCAGTAATAACAACAATAATAAACCAGTATAACACAGTATAACACCAGTAATAAACTAGTATAACACCAGTAATAACACCAGCATAACACCAGTATAACACCACTATAACACCAGTATAACACCAGTTATAATCCAGTATAACACCAGTAATAAACCAGTATAACACCAGTAATATACCAGTATAACACCAGTTATAATCCAGTATAACACCAGTAATAAACCAGTATAACACCACTATAACACCACTATAACACCACTATAACACCAGTTATAACACCAGTATAACACCAGTAATAAACCAGTATAACACCAGTAATAAACCAGTATAACACCAGTAATAAACCAGTATAACACCAGTTATAAACCAGTATAACACCAGTATAACACAGTAATAAACCAGTATAACACCAGTAATAAACCAGTATAACACCAGTTTTAAACCAGTATAACACCAGTATAACACCAGTTATAAACCAGTATAACACCAGTAATAAACCAGTATAACACCAGTTATAAACCAGTATAACACCAGTATAACACCAGTAATCCATGAGAAATGCCAGTACTAAAAGTACACAACCAGCTAATAAACCAGGAAACCTCCAGTTTGATCCCAGTGTGATGACATCACCACTGGTCTGAAGGCCTGACCTCTGACCTCTCGGGTGTCTGACCTGCAGAGCTTCAGTGAGGCTCCTCCTTTTTCCGTCCACCAGGACGAAGGGACGCGTTCTCTCCAGCAGGGGACGCCGTCTGTCCACACCTGAGGACACACAGACAGACAGAGACACTGGTACACTTGTAGACTAGTAGACTGGGTAGACTAGTAGACTGGTAGACTAGGTAGACTGGTAGACTGGGTAGACTAGGTAGACTGGGTAGACTGGTAGACTAGTAAACTGGTAGACTGGGTAGACTGGTAGACTAGTAGACTGGGTAGACTGGGTAGACTGGTATACTGGGTAGACTAGGTAGAGTGGGTAGACTAGTAGACTGGTAGACTAGGTAGACTGGTAGACTGGGTAGACTAGGTAGACTGGTAGACTGGGTAGACTGGTAGACTAGTAGACTAGTAGACTGGGTAGACTAGGTAGACTGGTAGACTGGTAGACTGGGTAGACTAGGTAGACTGGTAGAATAGGTAGACTAGGTAGACTGGTAGACTGGATAGACTAGGTAGACTGGGTAGACTGGTAGACTGGTAGACTGGGTAGACTAGGTAGACTAGGTAGACTGGGTAGACTGGTAGACTAGGTAGACTGGTAGACTGGTAGACTGGGTAGACTAGGTAGACTGGTAGACTAGGTAGACCGGTAGAATAGGTAGACTGGTAGACTCATCAGCTGACTGAACATAAATCAACGAGTTTGAACCAGAAATGATTTTTACATTTAAAACGTCTCCTTTAGATTTAATAAAACAAACATTAAAAATATAAATATTAAGATTGTTTGTTTATGTTCAACTGTAACTTTACTTTGTAAATACTGAAAATGTATCTATATTTGTAAACAATATTTTATCATATTTTAAAGTGTTTTTCTTCTCCAGAGTTCGATGAATCGATCAATAACAACGATCAAGTTTATAAAAT
>NW_027176683.1:1554859-1559859 GCF_023349555.1 Cebidichthys violaceus
AGGAGGCAGCACGGTCAAACTGATCCTCTCCAGAGCTGGAGGACGGACACGAAGACCGACGAGCAACGAAGCGACTAGCGTTAGCTACAAGTTAGCTTTCCCAAAAGTAATAATAATAAGAAGAAGAAGAAGAAGAAGAAGACAGATTGAACTCACTGCTGTGAGGAGCCATCATCCACCCGACGTCTGCCTTCAACCAACTGACCAACCGACAAACCAGTCACTCTGCTGTTGTTGTGGTTGGTTGATCGGTTGATCGGTCGGTTGGTTGGTTGGTTGGTCGGTTGGTCGGTTGGTCGGTCGGTCGGTTGGTTGGTTGGTCAGTTGGTCGGTCAGTAGGTTGGTCAGTTAGTCAGTTGGTTGGTTGGTTGGTCGGTTGGTTGGTCAGTTGGTCGGTCGGTCGGTTGGTTGGTTGGTCAGTTGGTCGGTTGGTTGGTTGGTCAGTTAATCGGTTGGTTGGTTGGTCAGTTGGTCGGTCGGTAGGTTGGTCAGTTGGTCAGTTGGTCGGTTGGTCGGTCGGTTGGTTGGTCAGTTGGTCGGTCGGTCGGTCGGTTGGTTGGTCAGTTGGTCGGTCGGTCGGTCGGTTGGTTGGTCAGTTGGTCGGTTGGTTGGTTGGTCAGTTAATCGGTTGGTTGGTTGGTCAGTTGGTCGGTTGGTTGGTTGGTCAGTTGGTCGGTCGGTAGGTTGGTCAGTTGGTCGGTTGGTCGGTCGGTTGGTTGGTCAGTTGGTTGGTCGGTCGGTTGGTTGGTTGGTCAGTTGGTTGGTTGGTCAGTTGGTCAGTTGGTCGGTTGGTTGGTTGGTCAGTTGATCGGTCGGTCGGTTGGTTGGTCAGTTGGACGGTTGGTTGGTTGGTCAGTTGGTCGGTCGGTCGGTTGGTTGGTCAGTTGGACGGTTGGTTGGTTGGTCAGTTGGTCGGTCGGTCGGTTGGTTGGTCAGTTGGACAGTTGGTTGGTTGGTCAGTTGGTCGGTCGGTCGGTTGGTTGGTCAGTTGGACAGTTGGTTGGTTGGTCAGTTGGTCGGTAGGTCGGTTGGTTGGTCAGTTGGTCGGTTGGTTGGTTGGTCAGTTGGTCGGTCGGTCGGTTGGTTGGTCAGTTGGACAGTTGGTTGGTTGGTCAGTTGGTCGGTTGGTCGGTTGGTCAGTTGGTCGGTCGGTCGGTTGGTTGGTTGGTTGGTCAGTTGGTCGGTTGGTTGGTTGGTCAGTTGGTCGGTTGGTTGGTCAGTTGATTGGTCGGTCGGTTGGTTGGTCAGTTGGACGGTTGGTTGGTTGGTCAGTTGGTCGGTCGGTCGGTTGGTTGGTCAGTTGGACAGTTGGTTGGTTGGTCAGTTGGTCGGTCGGTCGGTTGGTTGGTCGGTTGGACAGTTGGTTGGTTGGTCAGTTGGTCGGTAGGTCGGTTGGTTGGTCAGTTGGTCGGTTGGTCGGTTGGTTGGTTGGTCAGTTGGTCGGTCGGTCGGTTGGTTGGTCAGTTGGACAGTTGGTTGGTTGGTCAGTTGGTCGGTAGGTTGGTTGGTTGGTCAGTTGGTCGGTTGGTCGGTTGGTTGGTTGGTCAGTTGGTCGGTCGGTCGGTTGGTTGGTTGGTCAGTTGGTCGGTCGGTCGGTTGGTTGGTTGGTCGGTTGGTCGGTAGGTTAGTTGGTCGGTTGGTTGGTTGGTCAGTTGGTCAGTCGGTCGGTTGGTTGGTTGGTCAGTTGGTCGGTTGGTTGGTCGGTTGGTCGGTTGGTCAGTTGGTTGGTCGGTTGGTCGGTTGGTCAGTTGGTCGGTTGGTTGGTTGGTCAGTTGGTCGGTTGGAGCTTCTAGAAGTGTTTGTTTTGGTCTCCAGGATGAAGAGCGAAAAGATGAAAAGTCACCCGATGAAAAGTGATGTCATTGTCCAGGTGGAAAGGGGCGGAGTCAGACGGGCTGTCAGAGGCGTCCTGAAGAGGTGAGTTGACACAGGAGGGATAAAACTACAGCTGTTAGCTAGCAGGGAGCTAAAGGCTAACAGATCCCTTCTCTCACAGACTGAAGTGATTCTCAGATCAAAACATTTTAGCTCCATTTTTTTTTAAGTGAAGCTTCACGTGTTAAAGCTGCATTCTCTCTAGTGTCCACCAGGGGGCGACTCCTCTGGTTGTATAGAAGTCTAGTCTAAAATGACTCTACTTCTCTCTTGATTTATTCCCTCAGTAAACATTGTAAACATGAGTTTATGGTCTCAATCTCTAGTTTACAGTCTTCTTCAATACAGCATGATGTTCATTTAGTACATTATGCTCCATTTAGAGTCAAACAGACCATAAAGCAGGGGACGATTTAGGGGCGGGGCTATACGCTGATTGACAGGTCTCTACCAGAGACGTATACAGCGTCTTTACGTCACAATGAAAGAAACATAAACAGAAATAAAACATTTAAATGAAAACATATATTCAGTCTATGAATTGAAGATGAAGATGATGATGACGAAGATGTTGTCCTCCTCAGGTCAGTGGGACGCTCGGACCTCAGCAGGTGGAGGAAGGTCAGAGGTCATCTGTTGGAGGGGGGGCGGAGCCTGGTGGCGTTCGTGTCGGGGGTGCTGTTGGCGTCTCTGTACGGAGTCACGGCTCTCTTCCTGCAGAAACAGCCTCTGTGGTCGTGCGTCTACACCACGCTGGCCGTGGCCGTCCTCGCGGCGTTCGGTATGGGACTGTCAGCCGGCGTCCGGGCCGACGTCTCCGTGCTGCTGCCTTCACTGTGCTCAGGTCGGTTCATCGGCCACCTGTCCAGGTGTTCGAGACAGAAACATCTGACAGCAGGTTTAAACGGACCAGCATTACATTGGACCTCCACTGGGGGGCGCCAGAGGGTTTCAGTTCAAACAGCTGAGGATAACGACGACTTTTAAAGCCTTTGAGACGAGTAAATCAAAGTAAAGTGGGTTTAATTTTGAGACGTTTCGGTTACATCACAATCTGTATGAAAACAAATTATTATTCATAATCATAATAAATGTAGTGCAGATAAAAGATCAACATTAACTTCGAAGACGTGGAAAAAAATATAAAGTAGCAGAAAATGATCAAGTTTAAACAACTTCTTTGGGGTTTTGGATGGAGGTGTGGCCTCGAATGGAGGCGTGGCCCTGTTCAGCCTATCACAGTCCCTCCTCTCGTGTGTTTCAGCTCGGGGCAAGAACTTCCTCCTCTTCCTGTTTGTGTCGGTGCTGCTGGCCGGTCCTCTCAACAACACCTTAGAAAACACGGAGCGAGCTGCTGCCAGTCTGATGTGTGGCGCCGAGCTGGCAGCCAATCAGACGCAGGAACTGATGCAGAGGGCAGCCACGCCCCTTTTCTGTAAGACCCAACCACTTACACAATCACTACAAAATACTGTTAATACTACTGTTAATATACTGCTGTTAATACAACTGTGAATACTACTGCTAATACCGTTAATACTACTTTTAATATTAAACTTAAAACTGTTAATACTACTGCTAATATTACAGTTGATACTGCTGTTTATACTACTGTTAATACTATTGTTATTAGTTAATATTACTGTTAGTGCTGTGAATATTACTATTATTACTCATTTTTGTTATTACTATTGTTAATAGTTAATACTATTGTTAATAATACTGTTAAACACTTTTAATACTCGTGTTAATAGTGAATAATAGTGGTAGTGCTGTACATTCTACTGTTAATAGTATTGTTAACACTTAATAATATTGTTAATACTGTTAATACAACTGTTAATACTACTGTTAATAGTTAATACTAGTGTTAGTGCTGTTAACATTACTGTTTATACTATTGTTAATAGTTAACACTATTGTTAATACTGTAAAAACAACCACTAATAATTACTATAATAATTGTTAGTGGTAGCGGTAGTAGTAGTAAATAGATAGATGGTTGTGATCACCAGCTGCTGTTGTGTACTTGCAGCTGCGTTAAACAGCATCAGAGAGATCAGCAGTAATGTTCACGCTGCAGCAGGACGAGTTCAGGACTTCATCCACGCTCTGACTGACAGCGTCCGCCATGTTGGTGAGTGAAGCTGCATCAAGCCCATTACCTTTCAGTCATTCACTCACATGTGAGAAAGTTATGGGGCGCTAGAGAAATTTATTTGGTCCTTGAGAAGCGTATTGGTTCCTTCTCACTAAAATAAATCTATATTTATTTACAACAAATAATCAAAAGTAAATATTTTTTATCAAACACAGAGCGATGTAGTGCAGCCATGACCTCTGTCCTCTGACTCTGCAGCTCGCACTCTGAGGAACGTCCTCCACTTCCTGGTGGACATCGGCGACGTGTGCAACGCCAAACTGGGCTCCCCGTACAGGAAGTGCCGGGCGGTGTTCGCCGAGGCTCGAGCCGACTGCTCCGACCTGCTGGGGGAGTTCAACTTCCTGTGTGACATCGTGGACGGCTTCCTGCCGCTCTGCGGCCTCGCCCGCGGTGCGTTCACTTCACCTTTAAGTCCTGACATTCATCTTTCAAACAAATTTAATAAAAGTATGTGTCTGTTTCAGCCGGCGAGCTGTTCTGCACCATCCCCTCCTACATCGCCAGCCATCTGAAGAAACATCTGGCAGCTCGTGAGTTCATTATTTCTGACGTTTTTTAACCTTTGTTGACAACCGTAATCCTACTGCTGTCCTCCTTCAGCCACAGTTGCAGCGTTTGAGCGAATGAAGCGGGAGTTTGACTTCAACATCTCGGCCTCGGTGAGCTTTGATATGGACACCAACAGCAGCCGCTCTCTGCAGCAGGTAGCTCAGGACATCATGGAGGAAGTTTCATCAGAGCTGCAGGTGTTTCAGAAGCTGAGCAATCCTCTGGCGTACGGCGGCCTCGTCCTGCTCGTCTACTCCTTCCTGAAGTCAGGACTCCCGCTTCAATTTACTTCATCTACACACTTCAGTTTACTTCATCTACACGCTTCAATTCACTTCATCTACACGCTTCAATTTACTTCATCTACACGCTTCAGTTTACTTCATCTACATGCTTCAATTTACTTCATCTA
>NW_027176683.1:1564859-1617359 GCF_023349555.1 Cebidichthys violaceus
GAGAGCCCTGAGGAGGTCTGCAGCCAAGAGCCGAGCTGACGGAGAAGGAGGAGGAGGAGGAGGAGGGAGTTGCCTTCAGGATCTCCTGCTGCGGTACAAACCAGACTTTAGTGTTTAGAATCAATGAACCAGCAACAATGTGACAAGTACATTCGCTAAAGTACTGCACTTAAAGTACAATATGAGATACTTGTGCTTAACTTGAGTATTTCTACCTCTACTTCACTAATCTGACAGCTTTAGTTTGTTTACAGATTAATATTTTCACACAAATCATGTGAAGAGTTTATCAAATCTGTAGTTTAGTTATAAATTAAACAATTTATACAAATACAGCTGAAACCAACAGTCTGTTAATAAATTAGTTAATTGACAGAAAATGATTGTGAAGCTATTTTGATGAATGGTGTGACGGTTATCTGTTGATCAGCAGTAACCCCCTCTCACAGTTTAACGTTAACCATCAGAATGTAAATAAAGTTTTAACGTTAACCATCACAGTGTAAATAAAGTTTTAACGTTAACCATCACAGTGTAAATAAAGTTTTAACGTTAACCAACACAGTGTAAATAAAGTTTTAACGTTAACCATCACAGTGTGAATAAAGTTTTAACATTAACCATCAGAGTGTAAATAAAGTTCTCCTGACGATGGTTCTCCTCCAGTACTCAGTAGAACATGTGGTTCTAGTATCTGATCTCTGATCATGTTTCATTGTTAACAACTAATCAAGAGGAGAGCTAGTAACGTTAGCAGCACCGCTAACGGCTAACCAACGGAGGTTCACTTCAGTTACATTATGATACCTTCAGGCTCTGCTCAGTGAACATGAGTACTGGTGAAGGTATATTATAACATTATCGTGATGTGTTCACACGTAATCTGTAAAATGTAGTGCTGGTGATTAACTTGAATGAATCCAGTAGTTTGAAGGAGACCGACCGACCTATTCTTGTGTCACAAAGTTGGTTCTGAATGAAATCTGTGTGTCTCAGGTTACCTGGAGGGGTTCACCTGTCTCACCTGCTGGGTCGGCCGTCAGTCAGCTGTCTGTCCTGCGGAGAGGCGGTGAGACAGGAGGACGACATGGCCGCCTGTGACGTCCCACAGTGTCCAGGTAGTACCTCGATTACATATCGATGATGTCATTAACCGTCACATAATCACTGACCTATCAGGTGGAGAGTATTTATATCTTCTGATTGGAGCTTTTATTGTGAAAGTCTGCTTGTATGTATTGTATGGATACGTCTTTAGAACACGTCTGCAGTGAGAGCACGATTATATTTCACCTCATTATTGCAGAAGCTGCTTGTGACGATGAGGATGATGAGAGAGGAAATACGAGTTAACCTTTATTTAACCAGAGTGTGTGTGTGTGTGTGTGTGTGTGTGTGTGTGTGTGTGTGTGTGTGTGTGTGTGCTCAGGGAGTGTCCTGCAGCTCTCTGTTGTTGACTCAGCTGAAGACAAATAACAGACTGTAACTGTAGCTGAACACTGACCTGAGGCCAGTTAACCCTTCAGTGTCCGCTCTCATGCCGCCACTCAAAGACTAAAGTTATTTTAACGTCTAAAGCTGAACACGACGTTTGTTCACTCTGACAAGAAACAACACAAGCACCTTAAGGAATATACTGTCTGTTGTTCAACCTGTCCAGGGTTTGAGGTTCCATCTGACAGCAGACAGGTAGTCACTTTGTTCTAAAGCTCTCATCGATTCCAGATTACATTTTATTTAATGTAAACCAAGGAAACGTCGACATTTGGTCAGAACGAGTGAAGCAGCACAACTAGCCTCCGTTACTGAAAGTTAGGCGATATAATAACGAGTACAACAAGCGAGAGAGTGCATGAAGGGAAGGAGGAGGGCTGGATGGGTCAAAGTAACACAAGGTGAGATCAACACGTGTTCAATAAAGTTACATAATAAAGTCGGCTAGGGGCGTTGTAGTTTATTCACGCTATACGTTATGGCTTATAGGCTACGTTGCTATGTTTTTTATGTAATATTGTTGCGTTACGTTGTTGCGTTACGTTGATGCGTTACGGTAGGTTGTTGCGTTACGTTGATGCGTTGCGTTGTTGCGTTACGTTAAGTTGTTGCGTTACGTTGTTGCGTTACGTTGTTGCGTTACGTTGATGCGTTGCGTTGTTGCGTTACGTTAAGTTGTTGCGTTACGTTGTTGCGTTACGTTGATGCATTGCGTTGTTGCGTTACGTTAAGTTGTTGCGTTACGTTGATGCGTTACGTTGTTGCGTTACGCAACTAGAAAATAGTTCCAAAGTGTAACTGTGTTTATGTTTTTCTTACACGTGTCCAGATTAAACCAACGGGACACGACGACTAGATGAAATGTGTAAATGTGACTCTAATGACTTCCTGTTTATTATGAAAATGTTTCTGTGTTTTTTAAATTCAGAGGTTGTGACAGAAATCTAGAAAAATGTTATAAATGCATTTGACTGCTATTTCTATTGTTTTATTTCCTCTCACTTTAAAGACAGAATTATTATTTTTCATAAGTCTGAGCTCTAGACGTCGTTGCACAACGCTGCTCCGTTTCATATTTGATGAAACAGAGAGTTCATATTCCACATCCTGTCCTCCACACACCCTTTCTGTTTTACGAGCTGCTGTCTTGTTTTTGCAGCCGTGTACTGTCGGCCATGTTTCCACAGTTTAGGAAACAACTGTGTCGTCTGCACGAGACCTCTGACCTTCCAGGAAGACAGCGAGGAGGAGCTGTGAGCGTTTCAGTCATCTCTCTGTATACATAGAACTACATAACATATGTAACTCATGTACTTATACTCACTGAGGCTGACTCATAGTGATCCAGAAATATTTATAATAGTGAGCCTTTTACTGTAAGTACATTCAGCTGATAATACTTCAAACTTCTACTTATAATGTAGCCAACCGATGATTCTCAAGAAGAAAACTGAAATCAATAAAAGAGATTTCTGATTCAGACGTCGTTTCTCTCAGTGACTCCAGTGATGACGAGCAGCTGAACTCAAAGAGGAAGAACATCGGGGCAACGAGCCGAAGACGCCGGAACGGCGGAACGAGAGCGAGGACGGTCGAGGACGGAGAAGAGAGCGACGTCAGTGTGGACTCTGAGCTCAGGTGAGCCACAGGAAATACTGATCCCGATCAGACACTGAAGCCCCTTTAACACAGCTTCAACAGACTTCAACACTTCATGCGAGAGAAAGACGCACTCAGTAGAACAGATCTCCACCAGCTGTGTCTGCAACAACCACAGCTGTACCGTGTGATCGAATGACTCCAAGGAGTCGTAAAACACAATTCATTCAAACTCAAAAACAAGCGGCGACGTACTCAGCAGAGTGTTCGGTAGTTCCGTTAGCCGTCATCCAAGCACTCCAAAACAATTACAGTGAAACTGTTGTACTCCTCTGTGGGCGACGCACTCAGCTGTGTTATCACCAGCGGGTCGTCCAACAAAATGTGAGTCCACACAAGCACCAGAGGTCCAGCAGCATGCGGCCATGACAGGACTCACAAAACGTGATGCAGTCTGCTGCATTAGTGGACAGACACAACGATGCACACTCACTCACACAACACACGGTTCTCCTGCCTGAGATAATATTAACTAAGCTGCAGCAGATTTGGAGATTTAACCTGCAGAACGTCTGTTTTTTCCCACCCTGCCTGCTGTCAGTGAAGCAGACATGACGTACCAGAACCAACCCGGGTCGGACGACAGCGACTCCTCCTTCTGCTCCGCCACCGCTCCGAAAACCAGCAGCCTGCCGGACCAGAGTCTTCAAACCGTCGTCGTACACGGACCGGGCGGTCTTTAGGACCTCCCAGGATCCTCCAGGACCCCCCAGAACCCTCCAGGACCCAGTCCCCAGGATTAGTTTGAGCAGAGGGTTCACTTTGTAATTAAAGTTATTAAAGCATGAAATGAAAAATGTGAAATCTGATTAATTTACAGCACAAAGACAAAAAGGCTTCACTCCATTTCCTGTTTTTTTCTGGAGCTTTCAACAGGATCTCAGTCTTCTTCAGATGAATGTCGTAAAATAACATAAAAGAACATTTAAGCTTAATTTAGTTTTTTTGTCTACTGTTCCAAGGATAAAGAATCGCCATGTATGCTAAATGCTGCAGCCTTGCCAACAATGCTAGCTACTAATTACTAGGTATTGCTAACAGTGCTAGCTACTAATTACTAGGTATTGCTAACAGTGCTAGCTACTAATTACTAGGTATTGCTAACAATGCTAGCTACTAAATACTAGGTTTTGCTAACAGTGCTAGCTACTAAATACTAGGTTTTGCTAACAATGCTAGCTACTAATTACTAGGTATTGCTAACAGTGCTAGTTACTAATTACTAGGTATTGCTAACAGTGCTAGCTACTAATTACTAGGTATTGCTAACAGTGCTAGCTACTAAATACTAGGTATTGCTAATAATGCTAGCTACTAAACACTAGGTATTGCTAACAGTGCTAGCTACTAAATACTAGGTATTGCTAACAATGCTAGCTACTAAATACTAGGTATTGCTAACAGTGCTAGCTACTAAATACTAGGTATTGCTAACAGTGCTAGCTACTAAATACTAGGTTTTGTTACCAGTGCTAGCTACTAAATACCAGGTATTTCTAACAATGCTAGCCATGTCTGCTAAAAGCTCCAGCCATGCTAACAATGCTAGCATGTTAGCCATACATGTCTGTCAACTCACAACAGAGTTCAGTTATCCTGCTTGTATACAGGTATTCAGTACAGTGTGTATATATGTCAATATTATACAAAACTGCATTTGAATACATTCACAGTTCATTTGAATTTTACCTCTCAAACTACCTGTGGCTCTCACCGCCACTTTCCCATCATGCATTGCTGTTTAACCCACTGCTCTGAATGACTTCCTGCTATCAGCTGTTATCTTCAGTACAAATACACAAAACCTGCATTCAAAACTTTAAATAAAAGTACTTCAGTATCAGTATTCAAAAATACTTAAAGTAAAAGTACTCATTATAATAATATCTATTATCATTATTAATGTAATGTTTATATAATCTATAATAATACATGATGTATTATTGATTGTATATTGTATTATTAATATAAGTATGTAAAGTTATCAAATAACTGGAGTGAAAAGTACAATGTTTACCTCTGAGAAGTATGAGTATGATATAGCAGAAAATACAAATACTCTAAAGTACAAGTACCTCATAGATGTACTACAATTAATGTACTTATGTTACTGATTTTGAACATTGAAGCAGCAGCAGACTGTTCTGGTCAGCTCCCAGTGTGTGTGTGTGCGTGTGTGTGTGCGTGTGTTGTGTGTGCGTGTGTGTGTGTGTGTGTGTGTGCGTGTGTTGTGTGTGTGTGTTTGTGTGTGTGCGTGCGTGCGCGCGTGTGTGCGTGCGCGTGTGTTTGTGTGTGTGTGTGTGTTTGTGTGTGTGTGTGTGTGTGCGTGTGTGTGTGTTTGTGTGTGTGTGTGTGTGTGTGTGTGCGTGCGTGCGTGCGCGTGCGTGCGTGCGTGCGTGCGCGCGTGCGTGCGTGCGTGCGTGCGTGCGTGCGTGCGTGCGTGCGTGCGTGTGTGTGTGTGTGTGCAGTGGGAGGACTCCACAGCTCGGGTATAAACTGGTGTTCAGCTCCTCTCAGCAGGAAACACAGAGTCTCTTCTCTCTCTCTCGTCAGTGTTCGGAGCTTGTTTTTTTTTTTGGCGACCAAACTGCACAGATGGCGACTAAGGTAAGCTGACCGATCACATATCGATGAGAGGAGGAGGAGGAGGAGGAGGAGGAGGAGGAGGAGGAGGAGGATAAAAAGCTCTTTAAACACAGACAGTTAATCACATGATTGTGTTTCTATGAAACTGTCCGTGTCTGACCTGCTAATAAAGTTCATTTAAATCGTCTCGTGGTGCGTTCAAGCACACAGAGGAAGTGACACACAGTGACTCACTCTGGTCAGCTTTAGTGAAACATTTCATTTTAACATCATCATCAAAAATGTAAATGCAGAAGTACTCAGATCGTTTACTGCAGTAAAAGTAGTACTATAAGTGTGTACAAATACTCGGTTAAAGGTAAAAGTCCTGCACTCTATAATATCATGTATTAATGATGAATGAATCATCTGAGTCTGTAAAGAACTACAGCTGTCAGATACATGCGGTGCAGTAGAAGTACATTATCTACCGTGAGATGTAGGAGTGGAAGTATCATTTCTCAAGTAAAGTACAAGTACCTCAAAGTTGTACTAAAGTGCAGTACTTGAGTAAATGTACTTCCTCTGTGGATTAAATCAGATTGTATATGTTGAGTCACTTCAACGAGCTTCTCATTCTTTTGTTTGAAGGATACAAATGTAGAACTGCTGCTTTCAACATGTTCAGTTCAGTTCACACCTTCAGCAAACAGACCAGCTCTCAACCGCAACAAGGGAAGGGCTGCTTTTATTTTGAAAGGTGAACAACATGACTTCAGTCAAATAAAATGCTTTTTTTATGTAAACTTATATTTACTTAAATACACTTTTTGTTATTTTTGTAGCCTCGTTAGACCCTCGGCCACGCCCACAACGACAATGTCACATGATGAAACCGACAGCGAGAGTTAATACAGACCATAATGTGCCGTTTATGTTCCTCAGGTCTAAATAAACAGATATTATGAATCTGATCTCAGTGTTTTCATGTTAAACTGATTTCATAATGTTTTATTAGTTTATGTTATTAGTGACTTCAGGAACGTGGACCATGAGTCTTTTATTACAGTTTAAATCATATAAACCCTTTAAATCAACACGAGGACATGTCTGTGTGATATTTTATGAAAAGGGTCTTTTTTCCTACGAACAGGCGTCGTTCTGTCGTCGTTTGAGTTAAAGTAACTACCGAAGTGTCGTTACTGAAGTACGCAAGTTAAGTGACTAAAACACCGACATCGAGCGCCCTGTGTGAGCCTTTGTGATCTTTATACTTCCTGCTTCACGATTACGTCGTTAACGTGAAATAATTGTACGAATAAATGTACCAATTACGGCGAATTACGGAAGTTTTTGCTACGAACGCTATAAAGATGTTAATAAAAGTGCTGAACATGAGATTCAGAGTATTTCTGTTGCCTCCACGCGGCTCTCAACATGGCGGCGGCTGAGCCGGTTTCTGGCAGCTAACGGTTGCTAGCAGCGCTAACAGTGCACACGACAGTAACAGCGTGCGGAATTTCTTAATAACTCACTTTGAAGTTAGCTAGAAGCAGCAATCTATCTGATAATAACTATAGATGAGGATGAATGAACTCCAACTCATCAATTCTTCATTCCATGAGCGATCGACTACCGAACGGATCCCTCATTTTTCATGCAGTCCAGTTAAAAGATACTTAGTTAGGTTTAATAAAACATCATAAAATACTTAGTTAGGTTTAGAAAACATCATAAAATACTTAGTTAGGTTTAGAAAAGATCATAAAATACTTAGTTAGGTTTAGAAAAGATCGTAAAATACTTAGTTAGGTTTAATAAAACATCATAAAATACTTAGTTAGGTTTAGAAAAGATCATAAAATACTTAGTTAGGTTTAATAAAACATCATAAAATACTTAGTTAGGTTTAGAAAAGATCGTAAAATACTTAGTTAGGTTTAATAAAACATCATAAAATACTTAGTTAGCTTTAGAAAAGATTGTAAAATACTTAGTTAGGTTTAATAAAACATCATAAAATACTTAGTTAGGTTTAGAAAAGATTGTAAAATACTCAGGTTTAAGAAAAGATCATAAAATACTTAGTTAGGTTTAGAAAAGATCGTAAAATACTTAGTTAGGTTTAGAAAAGATCATAAAATACTTAGTTAGGTTTAATAAAACATCATAAAATACTCAGTTAGGTTTAATAAAACATCATAAAATACTTAGTTAGGTTAAGAACACACAGTTTCTGTCATTTACCACGGAGTAAAGGTCTCACACTGTACGATAAGACATGCGTGAAGCTTTGAGAACCATACATGTTTGTAGAGGAACACTTTGACTCGGTTGCTCTCTGGAAACAGAAGGCCGGTGGTTCGATAGTCGATGGCGATGCTGGTCTGGGATCAGCAGATCTCCTGTTGGATCGAGTCCGAGCCGCTCTGCAGCCGCCGCCCTGTTTCACAACAGCAGAGTCCTCAGAGGTCTGATCTCATTCAGCTGTTTAACTGTTCACATCTCATTCAAACAGCCTGAGGCAGAACAAACAGCTGCTGAGGGGCCCCTCAACGCTCCAGGGGCCCCTCAGCATTCTTCTCTTATCGTCTCAGCGTTTTTAAGAGAAACTCCCTGTTTTTACTTTTTTGTCAAACTCCTCTCAAGTTTCATCTGTTGTGTTCTGGGAGGACGTTTAGGAGACACTTCATCAGAGTCCAGGCCAGAAAACGAGAGGATTTAAGGGCCTGGAGCACACTTTGAGGGATTTGATGCCAAATTTGTGGACAATGGAACATTCGTCTTAACATAGTTTGGGATTTCGTTGCTTTATAACCAAAGCAGAGAGTGTAGATTAAAGATAAATACACTAAAAATATCATATGTTTCTATTAAATTGTTAAAGTGATTTTTTTTAAGCAAACTTTTGAAATTGAGAATTAGAAGTTTTCCACCAGCTGGTTTGAAGTGGACATAGTCGTTTTGAAGCCTCGAGTTTGGTGTTTTGGCTGTCGCCATCTTGGTTTTTTTGCAACCAGTGGACAGGAAATGACCATATTTGGACCGAGGAGGAGCGACGTAGAGACCAGGAGAAACGTGAAGTCAAAGCTTCATGTGTTAAAGCTGCATTCTCTAAAACAAGATGGCGACGGATGCGTCCACGTCGTCTGTACTGTCTGTGGCAGAGACTTGTCTTCAGAGGACAAAAGTCAGATAAAAGTGATTTTAGGCCTCATGACATCACAAACCAGGAAGTTGTTCCTTCGTTTGATTGGACGTTGTTTCATCTCGTCATCACTACGTCTGTCCAGTGAAAACACTTCAGCTCAATATGAACGTTTCAGACCGGAGCGCTGGCTCCTGATTGGCTGACAGACTGTGAGTCACTCAGAGTCCTTAAAATAATCATCATCATCTTGAGTTATAAATATTATATACGTTATCACGAAGCACATTTACAAGTGCTGCTAAGTGCACATCTCCAGTACTTGTACTTTACTTGAGTATTTGTATTTTCTCCTACTTAATACTTAATTAGTAAAAGTAAATATTGTACTTTTTACTTCACTACATTTATTTTATAGCTTTAGTTACTTTAGATTATTAAAATAAAATATGATCAACTAATAAATAAAGTGATGAACACATTAATACATCAATGATTATTATACAATAATATAATACATATTATGAGTACTTTTACCTTGAAGTGTGTTTTGATGCTAATACTTTTGTTCTTTTACTCAAGTAAAATACCAATGTTTTTACTGTAAACTTGTACTGTACTACGTTGTTGTATTGTATACATTGTACTTCACTACATCTATCTGATACTAGTTAATACATGATGCTGTATTATTACAGACAATATGAAGTAATTAGAATGAACACATTAATGCATCAATGATTATAATACAATGATAGAATATACATTACTCTGTGTAGTGAGTACTGTGTAGTATTGATATTGTACATTTTGAATGCAGGACCTTCTACACTGTGGTATTAGTACTTTTCCTGAAGATGTGATCCTGAAAACTTCTCGGGATTCTCCTGAGAGTTGTTTTTCTCTGATTATTGATTATTGATTATTGATCATAACGAGGATCTGTGTCATGTTCTTGTCTCAGTACTCAGATTTGGAGATGGCCATCAACACGTTGGTCACAGAGTTTCACGAAGCTGCCGATGACGGACCGACCATGAACGCCACTCAGTTCCAGAACATGATCTCCAAACAGCTGCCGGGGTTCGCTGAGGTCAATCGATCAATAATCAATAACTGAACGTCAGGCGTTATGGATTATGACTGCAGCGCGGCACCGTCTTATTGCTCTGTTCTCACCTCGTTGTTTAAACTTGAAACACATTTCAGTCCTTTAGTTTCACTTCATGTTGTCTTCTAGTGTCAATATAGTATCAAATATGAATATTATATTATATATGATACCATAGTATAATATAGTTCATCATAGTGTAGTCTATATTATAATATCATATAATAAAATATATGATATGATATACTAGTATAATATATATAAAAATAGTATAAATATTATATACTTTAATATAATATGCTCTAATGAACTATAATATAATTATTCTGTCTAATACTAGAGTACAATATACTACAATAAGCAATAATATATTGTATTATATAATAGAAAGATATACTATACTATAATACATTGTAATATAATGTACTATATAAAACTATACTATGTTATGATGTAATGTCATATTTTCAGTGTCTCTTTAAGAGCTTCGTGGCCGACATCAGGAGTTTTATTCTGTTAACTGGTTCCATGTGTAGCGGTGCTGACTCACTTCCTGTTTCCTGTTTGCAGCAAGTGGAGACTGAAGAGGGTCTGAGTCAGGTCCTGGACCAGATGGGGGTCGAGGCCGGTCAGAGCATCTCCTTCGAGAACTTCTGGAGTCTGATCAACAAACAGGCCGTCCAGCTGTTCGACTCCACACACAAAGAGAAGAACGTCAGCTGTGGCTGCTACTTGATGTGAGACCTGCATCACACCTGAGACCACCTGAGTCCACCTGCATCACACCTGAGACCACCTGAGACCACCTGAGACCACCTGCATCACACCTGAGACCACCTGAAACCACCTGAGTCCACCTGCATCACACCTGAGACCACCTGCATCACACCTGAGACCACCTGAGTCCACCTGCATCACACCTGAGACCACCTGAGACCACCTGAGACCACCTGCATCACACCTGAGACCACCTGAAACCACCTGAGTCCACCTGCATCACACCTGAGACCACCTGCATCACACCTGAGACCACCTGAAACCACCTGAGACCACCTGCATCACACCTGAGACCACCTGAGACCACCTGCATCACACCTGAGACCACCTGAGTCCACTTGAGACCACCTGAGTCCACCTGAGACCACCTGCATCACACCTGAGACCACCTGAGACCACCTGCAGCACACCTGAGACCATCTGAGACCACCTGCAGCACACCTGAGACCACAGACACAGCTGAGACCACCGCAACTCACCTGAGACCAACTGAGACCACAGACACAGCTGAGACCACCGCAACTCACCTGAGACCAACTGAGACCACAGACACTCCTGAGCCAGGTACCACCAGACTTATCCGGTGCTGACCAATGAGGGCGAGACAGGGAGACAAGGAGACAAGGAGACAAGGAGATGCACAGAAACAAGAGAAGAAAGTTTTTGATACTCAAAGATTGTTTGAGTCACAGATGAGTTATTACTTCAACCTGTCTTTCACAAAAGACAAACAATAAATGAATGAATAAAAGTATAAAATACACCAAGAACTTGAGGAGTATTTAGAGGAACCAGATACATGAGGTGAATAATAATAATAACTGAATGAAAGAGAATCATCAGAACAGAATTAATGATGTAGAATTAATATTCATAAAGAAGCTGGAAAATACTTTCAATAAAAAACAAAAAATAAACAAGGAATTAATTCATGAGTGTTTAAACAGTAGAAGGAAATTATTAAAAAAATGTGAAAATTAGTTTGAAATCAAATCATTTTATGCAAATGATTCTCAGTTTATAGAAACACTTTGTTGTTTGTTTATTAATGTTTCGATAAGTCAGAAGTCCTCCATTGAACAGGTTGAATTCAGACTGCATGTTATTAATCACAACATTTTATATTGAATTTTAGAGCAAAAACTAAACTTTACAGATATTTGATACTTTTACACGAGTCACAGTGTTGTAGTTGTTTGTAGTAAAATGTAGTTCTTTGGTCTCTGAACTGAATATGAAGTTGGTTCTTTATCATTTGTTTCTCTCATGAATGAAACATCTTGTTGTGATGCTCTTTAATATTTAACGTTCTGTCTGTGAATAAATGATCAACGTGAGTCCAGAGAGTTTGTTTGTTTGTTTGTTTACAGAATAAAATATGAAGCGATAACTTCACTAAAAACACATCAAAGGTTTATTAACACTGATATTAATATTCACTGTTTGAATATAATGTGATACTATTTCAATGTTTGAAGTCATTTTAAAAACATTTGCAGGTTCCAGATGAAATAATGATAATAATAATAATAATAATGATAAGAATAATAATAATGATAATATTAATATAATATCAATATAGTATTCATATTATATTAATATTTATATTGATAATAATTATAATAACAATTATGATATTAATAATAATGATAATAATAATAATGATGATAATAATAATATTAATAATAGTAATACAATAAATAATAATAATGACAATATTAATCTATATTTATATCTATATTTATATTGATAAATATTGACTTTAAAACGTTCGGCCGACTCTAAACGACTTTAAAACGTTCGGCCGACACTAAACGACTTTAAAACGTTCGGCCGACTCTAAACGACTTTAAAACGTTCGGTCGACTCTAAACGACTTTAAAACGTTCGGCCGACTCTAAACGACTTTAAAACGTTCGGCCGACTCTAAACGACTTTAAAACGTTCGGCCGACTCTAAACGACTTTAAAACGTTCGGTCGACTCTAAACGACTTTATAACGTTCGGCCGACTCTAAACGACTTTATAACGTTCGGCCGACTCTAAACGACTTTAAAACGTTCGGCCGACTCTAAACGACTTTAAAACGTTCGGTCAACTCTAAACGACTTTATAACGTTCGGTCGACTCTCAACGACTTTATAACGTTCGGCCGACACTAAACGACTTTAAAACGTTCGGTCGACTCTAAACGACTTTAAAGCGTTCGGTCGACTCTAAACGACTTTATAACGTTCGGCCGACTCTAAACGACTTTAAAGCGTTCGGCCGACACTAAACGACTTTAAAACGTTCGGTCGACACTAAACTATTTTAAAACGTTCGGTCGACTCTAAACGACTTTAAAACGTTCGGCCGACACTAAACGACTTTAAAACGTTCGGTCGACACTAAACGACTTTAAAACGTTCGGCCGACTCTAAACGACTTTATAACGTTCGGCCGACTCTAAACGACTTTATAACGTTCGGCCGACACTAAACGACTTCAAAGCGTTCGGTCGACTCTAAACGACTTTAAAACGTTCGGCCAACACTAAACGACTTTAAAACGTTCGGCCGACTCTAAACGACTTTAAAACGTTCGGTCGACTCTAAACGACTTTAAAACGTTCGGCCGACTCTAAACGACTTTAAAACGTTCGGCCGACACTAAACGACTTTAAAACGTTCGGTCGACTCTAAACGACTTTAAAACGTTCGGCCGACACTAAACGACTTTAAAACGTTCGGTCGACACTAAACGACTTTAAAACGTTCGGCCGACTCTAAACGACTTTATAACGTTCGGCCGACTCTAAACGACTTTAAAACGTTCGGCCGACTCTAAATGACTTTAAAACGTTCGGTCGACACTAAACGACTTTATAACGTTCGTCGACTCTAAACGACTTTAAAACGTTCGGCCGACACTAAACGACTTCAAAGCGTTCGGCCGACTCTAAACGACTTAAAAACGTTCGGTCGACTCTAAACGACTTTATAACGTTCGGTCGACACTAAACGACTTCAAAACGTTCGGTCGACTCTAAACGACTTTATAACGTTCGGTCGACACTAAACGACTTCAAAGCGTTCAGCCGACTCTAAACAACTTTATAACGTTCGGTCGACTCTAAACGACTTTATAACGTTCGGTCGACTCTCAACGACTTTATAACGTTCGGTCGACACTAAACGACTTCAAAGCGTTCGGCCGACTCTAAACGACTTTAAAACGTTCGGTCGACACTAAACGACTTTAAAGCGTTCGGTCGACTCTAAACGACTTTAAAACGTTCGGTCGACACTAAACGACTTCAAAGCGTTCGGCCGACTCTAAACGACTTTAAAACGTTCGGTCGACTCTAAACGACTTTATAACGTTCGGTCGACTCTCAACGACTTTATAACGTTTGGCCGACACTAAACGACTTTAAAACGTTCGGTCGACTCTAAACGACTTTAAAACGTTCGGTCGACTCTAAACGACTTTAAAACGTTCGGCCGACTCTAAACGACTTTAAAGCGTTCGGCCGACACTAAACGACTTTAAAATGTTCGGTTGACACGAAACGACTTTAAAACGTTCGGCCGACTCTAAACGACTTCAAAACGTTCGGTCGACTCTAAACGACTTTATAACGTTCGGTCGACACTAAACGACTTCAAAGCGTTCGGCCGACTCTAAACGACTTTATAACGTTCGGTCGACTCTAAACGACTTTATAACGTTCGGTCGACTCTCAACGACTTTATAACGTTCGGTCGACACTAAACGACTTCAAAGCGTTCGGCCGACTCTAAACGACTTTAAAACCTTCGGCCGACACTAAACGACTTCAAAACGTTCGGTCGACTCTAAACAACTTTATAACGTTCGGTCGACACTAAACGACTTCAAAGCGTTCGGCCGACTCTAAACGACTTTATAACGTTCGGTCGACTCTAAACGACTTTATAACGTTCGGTCGACTCTCAACGACTTTATAACGTTCGGTCGACACTAAACGACTTCAAAGCGTTCGGCCGACTCTAAACGACTTTAAAACGTTCGGTCGACACTAAACGACTTTAAAGTGTTCGGTCAACTCTAAACGACTTTAAAACGTTCGGTCGACACTAAACGACTTCAAAGCGTTCGGCCGACTCTAAACGACTTTAAAACGTTCGGTCGACACTAAACGACTTTAAAGTGTTCGGTCAACTCTAAACGACTTTAAAACGTTCGGTCGACACTAAACGACTTCAAAGCGTTCGGCCGACTCTAAACGACTTTATAACGTTCGGTCGACACTAAACGACTTTATAACGTTCGGCCGACACTAAACGACTTTAAAACGTTCGGCCGACACTAAAGGACTTTAAAACGTTCGGTCGACACTAAACGACTTTATAACGTTCGGTCGACTCTAAACGACTTTATAACGTTCGGTCGACACTAAACGACTTTATAACGTTCGGCCGACACTAAACGACTTTAAAACGTTCGGTCGACTCTCAACGACTTTATAACGTTCGGCCGACACTAAACGACTTTAAAACGTTCGGTCGACTCTAAACGACTTTAAAACGTTCGGTCGACACTAAACGACTTTAAAACGTTCGGTCGACTCTCAACGACTTTAAAACGTTCGGTCGACACTAAACGACTTTAAAACGTTCGGTCGACTCTAAACGACTTTATAACGTTCGGCCGACACTAAACGACTTTAAAACGTTCGGTCGACTCTAAACGACTTTAAAACGTTCGGTCGACACTAAACGACTTTAAAACGTTCGGTCGACTCTAAACGACTTTATAACGTTCGGCCGACACTAAACGACTTTAAAACGTTCGGTCGACTCTAAACGACTTTAAAACGTTCGGTCGACACTAAACGACTTTAAAACGTTTGGTCGACTCTAAACGACTTTATAACGTTCGGCCGACACTAAACGACTCCAGGAGAGGAGGAGGAGGAGCCTGCCTTTAGTTTAAAACTGTGAGCACTGATACAGTACGAATAAAGTTTGTGTTTGAATCAATCCGAGTCTACAGACCTGACAGCAGCAGGAACATCAGACCTGATCTCTTCATGACTGCAAGGCTGTGAAGACAACATCATCATCATCATAAAAGCATCAGCCATCATCACAATTAAACAGCTTTGTTATTACTGGGTTTTATTTTTAGTAAACTAAACTAAATATTACAGAATCTAATTAATATATTTATATATATATGTGTATATATATATGTGTGTATATACATACACATATATATATATACTGTGTATATATATACACATATATATATACGTGTATATATATATACACATACACATATATATATACATATACATACATATACATAATTCTATTCCATATTTGTATATTCGTCCTCATGTAATATTAACAAAAATAGAAACAGGTGATGTCAAATTATGCAAAATGTCAACGTTCAAAACAAAGACTCATAATCACTATTTTCTGATGTTTTAACATCAAATCAATCAATAAATGAAATAGTGTAGTGAAGAGTATTTCACAGGTTAATATACTATCAGTAGTTGTGATGTTTAGATGATATTTAACAGATGAAGTTGAACGTACCTGATATGAGGAGCTTCAGTCAGTTGCTGTCCACCAGTGAAGCTTTATAGACCTGTTCCTCCGTCATCTTCATCACCTTCATCTTCATCAGCTTCACCTTCACCAGACCTGCTCATTAAGCTCTATTTGGTTAAATGACGATGGGATGATTCAGTCAAACATGAAGTGATTTCAGAGGCAAAGCGGCTGAACAGCTGCAGGTCAACGCGACGAGAACACCGACGTTATTTGATATGATCATTGTGGTTTAAAGGAGCATTTGGAGCTCAACGCGTCCTCTAAACAAATGTCTCCTGAGGACACATTTCATATTTAAATGACAGCTGTGCTCTGAGACGAGGAGGAAGTACTCACATCTTTACTTCAGTAAATGTACTAATACCACCATTTAAAAGATACTCTGGTGCAGTAAAAGCATAATCAAGAAAATGTGAACATGCTTTTATTTTGTCTTCTAGAGTTCTGACAGAATAACTTTGACAGTGTAGTTATTGTTGTAATGGTACATTTGTACTTACTGTATATTTCTACTATATATATTCTACTTCCTGTATATTTCTACCGAGTATACTGTGTAAATGCTTAAGTGCTTGGACTTTGACTTTCTGAACTCAGTACACCTTCATCCGCCGTGTTAGCGTAGTGCTCTAATGTGTCTTGCTGTTGGGTTATGGAAATATGATATCCTTAATGAGACGAAAGCAGCCTTCAGGTCTGGGGACAGGAGAGTCCAGCGGGACCTGACAGAGAAGATCAGGGAGTGCAAAGACTCCTACAGGAGGAAGAACGACGTGAGGGAGGTGTGGACAGGATGAAGCAGATTACTGGCTCCAAGGCTGGAGGAGGACGACCAGGAGGCTTCCTGGAGAGGGCCAACGAGCTGAAGTGTTCCTTCAACAGGTTCACAGCCCTCATCTGTCTCCTCACACCTCTCCTCACTGTGTTAGTGACTCACTAACACCTCCCACCTCACTAACACCTCCCACCTCACTAACATCTCACCTCACTAACACCTCCCACCTCACTAACACCTCCCACCTCACTAACACTCCCACCTCACTAACACCTCCCACCTCACTAACACCTCCCACCTCACTAACACTCCCACCTCACTAACACCTCCCACCTCACTAACACCTCCCACCTCACTAACACTCCCAACTCACTAACAGTCCCACCTCACTAACACTCCCACCTCACTAACACCTCCCACCTCACTAACACCTCCCACCTCACTAACACCTCCCACCTCACTAACACTCCCACCTCACTAACACCTCCCACCTCACTAACACCTCCCACCTCACTAACACTCCCACCTCACTAACACCTTCCACCTCACTAACACCTCCCACCTCACTAACAGTCCCACCTCACTAACACCTCCCACCTCACTAACACCTCCCACCTCACTAACACTCCCACCTGACTAACACCTCCCACCTCACTAACACCTCCCACCTCACTAACACTGCCACCTCACTAACACTCCCACCTCACTAACACCTCCCACCTCACTAACACTCCCACCTCGCTAACACCTCCAACCTGACTAACACCTCCCACCTCACTAACACTCCCACCTCACTAACACCTCTCACTAACACTCCCACCTCACTAACACTCCCACCTCACTAACACCTCCCACCTCACTAACACTGCCACCTCACTAACACTCCCACCTGACTAACACCTCCCACCTCACTAACACTCCCACCTCGCTAACACCTCCAACCTGACTAACACCTCCCACCTCACTAACACCTCTCACTAACACCTCCCACCTCACTAACACCTCCCACCTGACTAACACTCCCACCTCACCAACACTCCCACCTCACTAACACCTCCCACCTCACTAATGCTCCCACCTCACTAACACCTCCCACCTGACTAACACCTCCCACCTCACTAACACTCCCACCTCACCAACACCTCCCGCCTCACTAACATTCCTCTTTCGAATTTCATGCTGTTACTGTCACTTATCCAGTCAAGCTCACCATTGCTGTTGTGTATCGCCCACCAGGGCCTCTTGGTGAGTTCCTGGAGGAGCTCGACACATTAGTCTGGCACTTCCATGACGATGGCTCGGCGCTCATCCTGCTCGGTGACTTCAACATCCAGACCGACAAGCTTGAACCTCTTCTTTCATTCCTCTCCTCCTTTGACCTTTACCACTCTTCTTCTTCTCCTACCCACAAGGCAACCAGCTGGACCTTATCTTCACTAGGCACTGTTGTACTGCTAACCTCTCTGTCACTCCCCTCCAGCTCTCTGACCACTATTTCATGTCCTACTCCCTCTCCCTATCCTCTGCTCCATCACTTCCTCCACCTACCCACATGGTTTCTACCCGGAGTCATCTCCGCTCCCTCTCCCCTGCTGATCTTTCCTCTTCTGTCACCTCTGCTCTCCCTGACCCTGAATCCTTCTCTCTCCTATCCCCTGATACTGCTACTGATCTTCTCCTCTCCACCCTTACTTCTTCTTTGGACAAACTCTGTCCCTTCACCTCCAGGCCTGCACGCCCAACTCCACCTGCCCCGTGGCTGTCGGACTCAGTGCGTACTGATAGACGGAGCCTAAGAGAGGCTGAGCATAAATGGAGAAAAGGCAAACTCCCGGAGGACCTTCTTCAAAACTCTTCTTTCCACTTTTTCCTCCTCTCTATCTACTGCTAAAGCTGCGTTCTTCCGCTCTAAAATCCTAACCTCTGCTTCCAATCCTAAAAAACTCTTTGAAACTTTCACTTCACTCCTCCAACCCCCACCCCCTCCTCCTACTTCCTCCCTTCTCCCTGATGATTTTGCCAACTTCTTTGACAAGAAGGTAAACGATATCAGATCCTCCTTCTCTCAGCCCCTCTCTCCCTGTCCAATCCTGCCCCCACAGCTCTCCCTCCCATCTCCATGCCCCATCTTACCCTTTCTGGCTCCTCTCTCCCCTAACAAGGTCCTCAACCTTGTTACGTCTAACCGCCCCACCACGTGCTCCCTTGACCCGATCCCTTCCCCTCTTCTTCAGTCTATTGCGACTGAACTCCTTCCTTTCCTCACCCACCTCATCAACACATCTCTTGTTTCAGGATGCTTTCCCACGGCCTTCAAGACCGCCAGAGTCACCCCCCTTCTGAAGAAACCATCACTTGACCCCTCTGATGTCAAGAACTTCAGACCGGTTTCTCTTCTACCCTTTCTATCCAAAACACTTGAACGTGCTGTCTTTAACCAACTGTCTTCCTATCTCCACCAAAACAGCCTTTTGGATCCCCACCAGTCCGGGTTCAAAGTGGGTCACTCGACAGAGACGGCCCTCCTTGCGGTGACAGAGTCGCTTCACGCCGCGAGAGCGAACTCTCTCTCCTCTGTCCTGATTCTCCTGGACTTGTCTGCGGCGTTTGACACTGTGAACCATCAAATCCTCCTCTCATCCCTCGAGGGGATGGGCGTCTCAGGCTCTGCACTCTCCATGTTTGCATCCTACCTGACGGGTCGATCCTACCAGGTGACCTGGAGGGGGGCCGTGTCGGAACCACGCATGCTGACTACGGGGGTTCCGCAAGGGTCAGTCCTGGGCCCCCTTCTCTTCTCGCTCTACACAACATCTCTGGGTTCTGTTATTCGCTCGCATGACTTCTCCTACCATTGTTATGCCGATGACACCCAGCTGGTCTTGTCATTTCCCCCCGGTGACACCCAAGTGGAGACGCGCATCGCTGCGTGTTTGGCTGACATCTCGAAGTGGATGACGACACACCACCTCAAGCTCAACCTAGACAAAACTGAGCTACTGTTCCTCCCGGGGAAGGGTTGCCCGCACCGGGACCTGTCCATCACCATTGATGATACCGTGGTGACGCCAACTCGGACTGCGAGGAACCTGGGTGTGACCCTGGATGACCAACTGTCATTCTCGGCAAACATTTCATCCGTTACACGCTCCTGCAGATTCCTGCTCTACAACATCAGGAGGATTCATCCCTTCCTGACTGACGAGACGACGCAGGTTCTCATCCAGGCTCTTGTCATCTCCCGCCTGGACTACTGCAACTCTCTACTCGCCGGAGCCCCGGCATCGGCCATCAGACCTCTGGAGCTTGTCCAGAAAGCCGCAGCTCGCCTGGTGTTCAATCGCCCCAAGTTCTCCCACACAACTTCCTTTCTCCGTTCTCTACACTGGCTCCCTGTAAGAGCTCATCCAGTTTAAGACTCTGGTGCTAGCCTACAGGGCAGTGAAAAGAACAGCTCCTTCCTATCTCCAGGCCATGGTCAAGCCTTACCCCCCGCCCGACCACTTCGCTCTGCTGCCTCGGGGCGATTGGTCGCCCCGTCGCTCAGAGGTCCTGGCGGCCGATCAACCCGGTCACGGCTGTTTTCTGTCCTGGCCCCACAGTGGTGGAATGAACTTCCCACTGACGTCAGGACAGCGGAGTCGCTGCCCATCTTTCGGCGCAGGCCGTGTGTCACCTTGTTGCACTTATTGTATTCGTATTACTTATAGCACTAACTGTTTTTCTTGTTTCTGCACTGTACTTTGGCTCTGAGTTATGCTCTGCTTCATGCTCTTAGATGCTTGTTTGGAAAAGGAAATGTACTTATGACTTCTGGTGACTAGTAGTTCTTTTGATTACCAATGTTGATGCACTTATTGTAAGTCGCTTTGGATAAAAGCGTCTGCTAAATGACTGTAATGTAATGTAATGTAATGTAACACCTCCCACCTGACTAACACCTCCCACCTCACTAACACCTCCCAACTCACGAACACCTCCCACCTCACTAACACCTCCCACCTCACTAACACCTCCCACCTGACTAACACCTCCCACCTTACTAACACCTCCCACCTCACTAACACCTCCCACCTCATTAACACCTTCCACCTGACTAACACCTCCCACCTCACTAACACCTCCCACCTCACTAACACCTCCCACCTCACTAACACCTTCCACCTCACTAACACCTCCCACCTCACTAACACCTCCCACCTCACTAATGCTCCCACCTCACTAACACCTCCCACCTCACTAACACTTCCCACCTCACTAATGCTCCCACCTCACTAACACCTCCCACCTCACTAACACCTTCCACCTGACTAACACCTCCCACCTCACTAACACCTCCCACCTCACTAACACCTTCCACCTGACTAACACCTCCCACCTCACTAACACTTCCCACCTCACTAATGCTCCCACCTCACTAACACCTCCCACCTCACTAACACCTTCCACCTGACTAACACCTCCCACCTCACTAACACTTCCCACCTCACTAATGCTCCCACCTCACTAACACCTCCCACCTCACTAACACCTTCCACCTGACTGACACCTCCCACCTCACTAACACCTCCCACCTCACTAACAGTCCCACCTCACTAACACTTCCCACCTCACTAATGCTCCCACCTCACTAACACCTCCCACCTCACTAACACCTTCCACCTGACTAACACCTCCCACCTCACTAACACCTCCCACCTCACTAACACTTCCCACCTCACTAACACTCCCACCTCACTAACACCTCCCACCTGACTAACACCTCCCACCTCACTGACACTCCCACCTCATTAACACCTCCCACCTCACTAACACCTCCCACCTGACTAACACCTCCCACCTCACTAACACTCCCACCTCATTAACACCTCCCACCTCACTAACACCTCCCACCACACTAACACCTCCCACCTCACTAACACCTCCCACCTCACTAACACCTCCCCCTCTATAATAAAAGGAATCCTGTAAGCATCGCACACACACAAACGCACACTCTCTCACACACACACACACACACACACACACACACACACACACACACACACACACACACAGACACACGTATATGTTCATGTTCACCTGTGTGACTTCAGTGGGTTCATGATGTTAGCTGATTGGTGGCTCACTTCATAAATCAATGAGTTTCATCTTCAGGCTGTGATGTGTGGAAGGAAGACAGAATAATAAATGTTTTGTTTGACTACATGGAACCTCACTTATCAAAAATAATCAGCTGTGATAATCAATCACAGTGTGTGTGTGTGTGTGTGTGTGTGTGTGTGTGTGTGTGTGTGTGTGTGTGTGTGTGTGTCAGAGATCACATGAACAGGAGGAGCGAGTCATAGGGAGTCATAGGGAGAGAGCTGGGCCTCCACCTCTCCTCCTCCTTCAGTCTGTTCGGGTCTCAAGTCTCTCAGACTGAAGGAGGCCGCATGTCTTCCACTGCTGCGTCTGTCAGCAGAGCAGGGCCAAAGCAGCAGCAGCTGCTCACTATTAATAAGAAAACATTAATTATTTAACATATAATTTAACATTATTAAAGTCATAAAAGTGAGGCCTGGGCCACGAGACATGGCTGAGTCTCTCCTGGGATCTACAGTCCTCTTGTCCCCCAAAGTCACATTCCTCAGCTCCACCTCACACAGCCAGCTCCTCAAACCCCCCAAACAACTCAAATTAACAAAATAAAAGACATCAGGCAACAACGAGTACAAAGGCAGGAAACACCTTTGAACAGACAGCTGGTTGTTCTGGACACCTTGTGTGTGTTTACTTTATATTTACGGAAGAAGGAATGAGTCGTTTAATTCAATTAAAAAAAAAAAAGTAAAGAAAGTGCCATGTTTTATTGTGAAAACCCCTCGCCGGAAGTTCGACTGTGTTCGTTCATGCATCTTGACGTCACGCTAGAAGTCCGTCGGTCCCGTTGTCCTCCGGGTCCTCTTTAAAACCCGCTCAGACCGCCACGCGACAGAACCAACCGTTAAAACAGAAACTAACGGGTTTAACGGTTTAACGGTTTAACGCTCATTCAAACTTTAACGGACTTTTTTTCATCTTCATTATTTTTGAGGGCGTGGAGTCTCGCGGGAGGCGGAAACAGAATCTAACGGTGAGACACACAGTTACATTTTACAGTAAAAACAAACTATCGCGTCACTTTAAAACTCTGTGATGAACCGACATGACGTCACAGTCATATTACTAGTTTATGACGCCAACATGTCCGTTGATCAGATGATCGATAGTATTTGATCCTGAAGGTAAATCAACACGAGTCACTTCAGATTCAAAGGGAACAATCAGCTCTGTAGCGCGTGCGTGTTCAACTACGTCATCTAGTAAACTCAAACTTTATTTATATTTCTGTTTTCGTCTTCTACTGTGTCTCCGCTGTGCGCATGCGCAGTCTGACCAAAATAAAAAAAAATTTAAGAGAGAAAGTTAAAGAGGAAAACTTGAAGATGTCATTTAAGTACACGTCTTTACGTATAGTCTCTGGTCCACTGATGAAATACTTAGCCTAGTAGTTTTGGGGGGGGGGGGCACTAGGGGGGTGTGAGTTCACTTCACCGAGTGAATAGACGAGTTAACTGCTCTGAGACAGGTAGTCTCTGTGGGTGGACCTCCCCACTGTGAGACAGGTAGTCTCTGTAGGTGGACCTCCCCACTGTGAGACAGGTAGTCTCTGTGGGTGGACCTCCCCACTGTGAGACAGGTAGTCTCTGTGGGTGGACCTCCCCACTGTGAGACAGGTAGTCTCTGTGGGTGGACCTCCCCACTGTGAGACAGGTAGTCTCTGTGGGTGGACTCCCCCACTGTGAGACAGGTAGTCTCTGTAGGTGGACCTCCCCACTGTGAGACAGGTAGTCTCTGTAGGTGGACCTCCCCACTGTGAGACAGGTAGTCCCCTGTGCGAGCACAATATGATTTTGTGTTTACAATTTTATACGTTTCTCTCAACAACAGAGAGACAGACATGTGAGGACAGAGAGACAGACGTGTGAGGACAGAGACACAGACATGTGAGGACAAATGTTAGGACAGAGGCAGACATGTGAGGACAAAGACATAAAACTACAGTTATGTGATATAATCAGTCTCTAGAGAAGGTTCAGTCTTCATGCTGTGAAGTCTGAAGGAGGAGGACAAAGTGTACAAGTCATAAAGGAGGGGGGGGGGTAGGATGAGTCCTCACGAAGACATCTGGACAACAGTTTGTCATCAAATGTTATCATCTAACAATCACATTTATCTTTGATGTCTTTTTATTCAAATCCTTGTTTGACATTAATAAAATCCTCTGTCCTCCATCTGTTAGGACATGACGTGTCTCTTCTAAATGGAGACAGCAGCGGATATCAGAGAGCAGGTAAAACTCTGAGATGTAGTACAGTCAACAGTACAATATGTACCTCTGATATATATAGCGGTAGAAATACTCTCTAAAGTACCATTACCCTGTAGATGTACCTGTTATTAACTCCTTCCTGTCTCCTCAGCGCTGCAGCTGTGGCTCCGCCTCCTTCAGGTGTTGGTGTCTGGACTGTAATGAAGCTCTGTGTTACGACTGCCTGTCGGCTCATCGCAGAGTGACGCTAACCAGATCACACCGGATCCTAAATCAGCCGCCAGCAGGTCAGAATACCACCTATAGATCCTCTGTATTAAATATATAATACATACATACATATATATATATATATATATATATATATATATATTTTATATATATATATATTATATTATATATCAGTATCATATAGAGTCATTTTAGACTAGACTTCTATACAACCAGAGGAGTCGCCCCCTGGTGGACACTAGAGAGAATGCAGCTTCAACACGTGAAGAACTGACTTCACTTTAAAGAGACGGACTCTGAACTGATCTCCTCTTTAACAACATGTCAACAAAGTGTCTCCTTTCTGTCTCCAGGAGATGTCTCAACTCCGCCCATTAAGTTCTGTAGACTCCACCCGTCTGAGCCGCTCAAACTCTTCTGCTTCACCTGTAACCAGTTCACCTGTAGAGACTGTCAGCTGGCGTCTCACATGAACCACAGGTATCACTGACACTGTCCCAGAGACTATATATCTGTCTGGCCTTTATTTTGTAGAAAGTATCAGGAAGCTTAGATTTAAACAGGAACAGCTTCATGTTTCAGTGTCAAGAGTTTCACAATAAAAGCATCCTAGAACAAGCTGGAGTTAACTTGATCAAAGCTCTTCTTCAGTATTTCTGTGCAGTGTGAGGGAGGAGGAGCCCAGGCTGCAGGAGGTGTAAGGCTTTTAAAGGATCAGGGAATTGGAGGAGTCCCCACGAAGACGTCTGTCTGCTTCTAACTGAAACGTTCCTCAACAGTTCCTGCTCTAAACATTTGATCCTGGTCTAACGTTGTGTGGGTTAGACATTCTGTGATTACTAGCTGCACTCTGAAGGAAGCTAGAGCAGATCCATCATCGTCTTGTCAAACACACACATGAACGTTATATAGTCTCGTTATTGAGGAAAGAGTTTCTGTAGAACATC
The DNA here is from genome assembly GCF_023349555.1 of Cebidichthys violaceus. Classification (NCBI taxonomy): domain Eukaryota; kingdom Metazoa; phylum Chordata; class Actinopteri; order Perciformes; family Stichaeidae; genus Cebidichthys; species Cebidichthys violaceus. The sequence goes on from NW_027176683.1 coordinate 1,590,512, forward strand.
AACTGATCTGATCAGTTTAAACTTCTTCAATCAATATTTACTGATCAATAATCAAACTCATTCTACAATCAGGTTATATCCTCCTCCTCTTCCTCCTCCTCCTCCTCCTCCTCCTCTCAGTTACCAGTTTGTCAAGGAGGCGTTGAACAATGTGAAGCAGCAGCTGGAGGAAGTGGTTCAGCCAATCACAGCGCAGAGAGACACAGTGAGGCGGAGCCTGATGGACATGAAGATCAGGTAGAACATCAACGAGGAAACAAGGTTATCAATAATTATGATTAATGAATGATCAATAAATTAAGTGTTATCTCCTCCTCTCCCTCCTCCTCTTCCTCCCCCCCTCCTCCCCCTCCTCCTCCTCCTCTTCCTCCCCCTCTTCCTCCTCCCCCTCCTCCTTCCCCTCCTCCCCCTCCTCCCCCTCTTCCTCTTCCTCCCCCCCTCCTCGTCCTCCTCCCCTCCTCTTTCTCCCATTCCTCTCCTCCTCCTCCTCCCTCTTCTTCCTCCTGCCCCTCCCCCTCTTCCTCCTCCTCCCCTTCCTCCTCCTCCTCCTCCCCCTCCTCTTCCTCCTCCCCTTCCTCATCTTCCTCCTGCTCCTCTTTCTCCCCCCCTCCTCCCCCTCCTCCTGCTCCTCTTCCTCCCCTCCCCCTCCTCCTGCTCCTCCTCCTCAGGCTGCAGGACATCGTAGACAGTCGTTCTAACCTGAAGTCTGAGCTGGAGCGTTCGTTTAACGTCGTGGTAGAACATCTGTCTAAGAGGATGCAGGACATCTTGAAACAGGCGGAGGTAACGTAAACAACAACAAACATCGTCATGGAAACAGATGCACAATAACAGTGACGTCTGTATCATTATCCTTTTACTTTGTTTTAGTAATTTATAGTGTTTTTTGAACCTCCGTTGGTTAGCCGTTAGCGGTGCTGCTAACGTTACTAGCTCTCCTCCTGTTGGGTTAAACACTGGTTGGTTGTTTACAATGAAACATGATCAGAGATCAGAGACTAGAGACACATGCTTGTCTGTTTGTGTTTTTCTTTGCAGGAGTTGTGTTTGTCGGAGTTCAAGGGGATTAAGAAGAGGATGACGAAGATGAAGCAGCTGTGGCAGAACCAGCAGTTAGTGACGGAAATTGTAGAAAAAGCCAGAAACACCAACGAGCTGTCGGCCCTGATGACCTACCTAGCTCAGGTGAGGGGCTCACAATACCTGATCCCTCGTCCTAAAACAAGGACACAACAGAAGGAAACAGGAAACAACCACAAAGAGGAAGATGAATTCTGCTGTAGTTCTTCAGGTTGTTTTGGACTCAGAGATTCAGAACCAGTCTGACCTTGTGGTGTTTTCTGTCTGCAGGTTAAGTATCAGCTGAAGGCACGTCCTGATCTGGACGTGTCTCCTCCTCAGATCATGTCTCACCTGAAGGTCGTCACCGACAGGACGTCTCTGGAGGCCATTCTGAACTTTGGTGAGTCGAGATTCTGTCCGAATCCCCGACGAACCATGATTGCTGTGGGTTGAGCTGCATCACGTCAGCCTTAAGGGTTTTCTAGGTGAAACTCTTGGAATGTAAAAGGGTTCTCGGTAGATCCCCCTCCATGGGTTGTAGATGAAACCCTTGGATTATGAAAGGGTTCTTGTTAAAACCCCCTACGTGGGTTCCAGGTGAACCCATTAAAGGGTTCTCCGTAGAATCTTCTGGGTGTGTTCTAGATGAAGCCCATGGAATAATAAAGGGTTCTCGGTAGATCCCCCTTGGAAATGAGACTGACTTCTCTAGCATGTAAACCGGTGTGGATACCTGATATTTAACATGACATCACATGTTTTTATGTTTCTGATTGGCTCTAAACATCCTGATGTTGATGTCTATATTTGCTGAGGATGTTTCTGTTTCCAGGTGCGCTTGAAGTTTCATGGATCCCCTTCTTCGTCTTACAAACCTCCAATCAGAAAACTCCAAATGCCTCCTCCTCTTCCCCTACCATCCTTGTCAGGCCTCCTCCCCCCTACAGACCACTCCCCCAAACCAGGAAGACTTTTGACTCACCTGTTGCACCCGTTCCAGTCAGTTGTTCCTCAACATTCTCAAAGTCTTTGTCCAGCATGTTGCATCTTTCTCCTTTCTCATCCTCCACCGTCATTCCAACCACCTCCACCTGTCTTGTACCCTCCTGTGGGACCCTTCCTCAAAACAGGAACACCTGGGACAATGACTCACCTGTTCCAGTCAACTGTCCCTCTACTTCACGGAAGATGTCGTCCAATCAGTTTAGTCATCCTTCCTCCTCCAGTCAGGGCGTCAACCAATCCAAAACTCCCTTGACCACGATCGTGCCAGTTACCTCCACTCAAACTGTCCAACAACCGTCCTCCACAAAGAACTCAAGACTGGTGTGGCTGCTGTCAAATCCTACTTCAGGGGACCTTCCGCCTGTCAGCGTTCACCACCCTCCTTCAGCAGATCCGTCTCTGGTCTTCCAACTGGTTCAGCCCCCACTGGGTTTGAACAAACCCCCTGCCCCCCAGAACCAGAACCAGTGCAACGCCGTCCTGCTGAGCAACACTCAAACCCTAAACAATGCGTCCTGCTTCACCCTCTTTTCAGTCATGCCTCAGTTTCCCATGCTGCTCAGTCCGACCTCACCTGGAAACACCTCGCCTGAACACCAGAAAAGCCTGATGGGAATTATCAGCCCTCAGACACTTCCTGCAACCACCAAAGGAAACCCGATCTCTGGCGGACCGAGTGGCACGGCGCTGCATCGACCTCTGAAGGATATCCGCTTTACTACAACCAGCAGCTCTCCGTCCTGCCACCAGTGTCTCACCCCAGATATCAGCCCTCATTCTTCTCTGAAAGACCAGCAGCAGAGTCCTGTGGTGAGGGCTGTGGCGGACTCCGCCTGTAATCGCAACATACAGCCGGTCGCAGCGAAGCGGCCGGAACCAGCAGAGAACGAACCGACCTCCACTGTGTCTGAAGAACCTGCACCAGCAGGGGGACGATTTGTTTTTTATAGAAAAGCTTCAGAACCTAAACCTTCACCTGAAGTATCAGATACAGAACCTGAAGAACCTGAACCTGCACCTGAAGTATCACATACAGAACCTGAACCTGCACCTGAAGTATCACATACAGAACCTGAACAGAGCTCAGTGATTGGACACCTGGACTGCATTATGGGCCGATGGCAGCCCAGACTTTCTTTGAGCCGGCTGCCTGTAACTCCGCCCCGTCCTGGAGGTCCAGACCCTTGTTTTGGTTTGGTTACCGGTGATCCTGAAGATGAGATTTACCTGAAGGAGATGAGAGAAGACACTCAGGTAAAGTAGTGGAATGTAACTAACTGAAATACTTTACTTGAGTACAAATTCAAAGTACTTTACTTTTCTAGTTCTCCTCCACTACATCTCAGAGGTACAATTTGTGAAGTGTTAATGTTAAATGTTTGTGTGTTGAGAAAACCCTAAACAATATATAACTCGCCCTGTTAAATACTATCAACCTAAAGTTGTGATGGAAAATGTCCACTGTGCTAGTACTTTTCTACTGTGACTTCCTCAATAACAAGACCATATGGGGTATTTCTGCTTAGCTTCCATAAGAGGAAGTAAGTCAATAACAAGACCATATGTAGTAGGAAGTGAAAACTGAATGGGGATGCAGACAGTTAATCACAGATGTGTTTAGATTAGGGACTGCTGTACAGATGTGTTTAGATTAGGGACTGCTGTACAGATGTGTTTAGATTAGGGACTGCTGTACAGATGTGTTTAGATTAGGGACTGCTGTACAGATGTGTTTAGATTAGGAACGGTTGTACAGATGTGTTTAGATTAGGGACTGCTGTACAGATGTGTTTAGATTAGGGACTGCTGTACAGATGTGTTTAGATTAGGAACGGCTGTACAGATATGTTTAGATTAGGGACTGCTGTACAGATGTGTTTAGATTAGGAACGGTTGTACAGATGTGTTTAGATTAGGAACGGTTGTACAGATGTGTTTAGATTAGGAACGGTTGTACAGATGTGTTTAGATTAGGGACTGCTGTACAGATGTGTTTAGATTAGGAACGGTTGTACAGATGTGTTTAGATTAGGGACTGCTGTACAGATGTGTTTAGATTAGGAACGGTTGTACACATGTGTTTAGATTAGGGACTGCTGTACAGATGTGTTTAGATTAGGGACTGCTGTACAGATGTGTTTAGATTAGGGACTGCTGTACAGATGTGTTTAGATTAGGAACGGTTGTACAGATGTGTTTAGATTAGGGACTGCTGTACAGATGTGTTTAGATTAGGAACGGTTGTACAGATGTGTTTAGATTAGGGACTGCTGTACAGATGTGTTTAGATTAGGAACGGTTGTACAGATGTGTTTAGATTAGGGACTGCTGTACAGATGTGTTTAGATTAGGAACGGTTGTACAGATGTGTTTAGATTAGGGACTGCTGTACAGATGTGTTTAGATTAGGAACGGTTGTACAGATGTGATTAGATTAGGGACTGCTGTACAGATGTCTTAGTGAGGACTCATCCTGCTCCTCCCCCACCATTGTGCACTGCTCCTTTATAAGATGCATATACCTTGCACACTGGGTCTTTTCCTCCATCAGACTGCATTGCATTCTGTATGGAGATTGGACCTTCTCTGCACAGAGAATAATTCTCAATGTTCCTTATTTCAGTACTATAGGACTCTCTCTGTACTATTATATAGTTTTTCCACCACAGAGTAAACATGCAACATGAATCATGAAAACAGTGAAGCGGGAAATCAAGACGTCCTCTTCATTGTTAATAATCTGGTTCTTTAAAAGCGGTGTGCTCTTATTTTGAAATAAAGGTAACAATGGTAGAGTTGATTGTGCTGCCCATTGATCCTAACTGCAGTCGTGTAGCTAAGCCTCCCAGCATGCACTGGGGCAATAGATTATAGAAGTTTCTCTCATCCCAGATCTGTGTTCCTCTTTGCTTTGTCACAGACCCATGCAGGTGAGGTCACAGATGACATCATCGCTGAGTCACCTGTGACTCTGGTGACGGTCAGCTGCTCCGCCTGTCATTCGGCCAGCAGTTCAATAATCTGTTCATTCTGCGGTCGAGGATACCACCGGGACTGTCATGATCCTCCTGTTGGACCCGACCTCCGGTAAGAATCCATCCCTCAGTCAGTCATCAATCAGTGGCCGTCAGATGTCACTTTAACTGTTTCAATCTTATTTTAGAGGCTTTTAGCAGCCTTTCACTGACATGTTCCTCTGTTCATGTTCATTTGATCGTATTTACTCCCTGTCTTTAGATCTGCTCTAATGTTTAACATTTGAAATCAACCAGAGAAGCAATGACGAGATTCTTACATATCTGTCTGTATTTAATATATTTGAGACAACGAGACATCTCTGACATCTGAAACTATTCAGAGGTAGAGTATCTAGTCTTATGTCACGATATCGATATAATATCTAGTCTTATGTCACGATATCGATAGAATATCTGTCACGATATCGATAGAATATCTAGTCTTATGTCACGATATCGATATAATATCTAGTCTTATGTCACGATATCGATAGAATATCTGTCACGATATCAATAGAATATCTAGTCTTATGTCACGATATCGATATAATATCTAGTCTTATGTCACGATATCGATAGAATATCTGTCACGATATCAATAGAATATCTAGTGTTATGTCACGATATCGATATAATATCTAGTCTTATGTCACGATATCGATATAATATCTAGTCTTATGTCACGATATCGATATAATATTTAGTCTTATGTCACGATATCGATATAATATGTAGTCTTATGTCACGATATCGATATAATATTTAGTCTTATGTCACGATATCGATATAATATCTAGTCTTATGTCACGATATCGATAGAATATCTAGTCTTATGTCACGATATCGATATAATATGTAGTCTTATGTCACGATATCGATATAATATCTACTCTTATGTCACGATATCGATAGAATATCTGTCATGATATTGATATACTATCTAGTCTTATGTCACGATATCGATATAATATCTAGTCTTATGTCACGATATCGGAGGGGGGGAGATAATGTGCATATATACTCTGTTAAACTATTAATTGTTGTTAGACCTCTGAACCATCTGTGGGGAAAGAGCTCTATCCATTTAGATGAATTATTATTAGTGTCTGTTCAATAAATGCGTTTTTGATATTTTAAGAGTTTTCTCATCTCGGTTATTTCTCACAGGGAGGTTAAAAAGATTTTTTTCCACCACGATTGCCGACTTTGTCTCAGTGTCTTTCTGCTAAGTTCAACACTTCCTGCACAGACGTTTCTCGTTGAAGCCTACCAGCTACTCAAAACACATCATCTTTCTCATTCTGGAAAACTTTTAGTGTGGAAATTCCTTGACAGTGAATCAGAAAGAGATGCTCCGAGTGAATCTCAAAACAACCCATGTGATGTTTCCTACAGGTCAGAGTGGACCTGCACGCTGTGTCAGGACCTGTTTGACACCTCAGACCCCTTCAGCTCTGACAGACCACCAAGACCTCAGAGTCCTTGTCTTAGTCTGTGGGACCAGAGGGTGAGAGTCCACTTGTATCTTTAAAGTGTTTTCTGTCTGAAGTGTGAAATAAGTTGTGTGGATAAACTCATTTCAGCTTTCACTGGAGCTCTTTGAAATCATGTTTCAGCCTGGACCCTATTACCCATGTGTTTGTGTCTAGATGACTAATGGGGACTACCGGTTTTTAAAAACTGGTCCAGTATTGCACTGCAAATGGCAGCAGCTAAACACTTGCTCTGGGGAACTCCTCACCGTCGGTGTACGTCCAGTAAGAGTGCTTGTTGTTGCTGGCTCAGATTCTTATTTTTAGTGTCTGACAATCTTATGGAAAGAACCCTACAGAGAAATAACACCTCTCACTTGATCTCGTGTGTTATTGTGTCAAAGAAGTCTTGTTCTGAAACACTAAGTTACTTTTTCTGTTCTCCAAACTCTGACAACACCGGCACTCCTCTGTCCAATCCAACTCTCACTCATGTTCCCATTTGTTCATTGCCGCCTGGCAACAAGTCACATGACACAGTAACAAAAGAAAGGTAAAGAGAAAGATGTTATTTCTCTGTAGGGTTCTTTCCATAATGTCCGAGCATTTCTATTGCCTCCATATGGCTCTCAACACAGCAATGTCTAAGCCAGCGTGTAGCAGCGCTAACAGTGTTGACCTGAGGGGGAACTGGAGGGTGGGCGCGAGCTGAATTTGTATCTTGTGTGATGTTTTTGTTCCTATAAAGTTAATGATCTGTTTTGTGTTTAACTCGCCATGTGGTTTGTTTGCATCCCAGAGGTGTGAGAGGCTGCTGCTGTACCTGAAGGTTGAAGGCTGCACTCAACTGTCTCAGGTCAGTTTCTCCACAAAGAGACTCTCAGATCTATAACCAGAGATGCACTGATGTAACCATGTTAATGTAGTAGTAATAATGTATTAGTGTAGTAGTAATAATGTATTAATAATAATGTTAATAATGTTAATGTATTAGTAATAATGTTAATGTATTAGTAACAATGTTAATGTATTCATAATAATGTTAATGTATTAGTAATAATGTTAATGTATTAGTAATAATGTTAATAATGTTAATGTATTAATAATAATGTTTATAATGTTAATGTATTAGTAATAATGTTTATAATGTTAATAATGTTAATGTATTAGTAATAATGTTAATAATGTTAATGTATTAGTAATAATGTTTATAATGTTAATAATGTTAATAATGTTAATAATGTTAATGTATTAGTAATAATGTTAATAATGTTAATGTATTAGTAATAATGTTAATGTATTAGTAATAATGTTAATAATGTTAATGTATTAGTAACAATGTTAATGTATTAGTAATGTTAATGTATTAGTAATAATGTTAATAATGTTAATGTATTAGTAATAATGTTAATAATGTTAATGTATTAGTAATAATGTTTATAATGTTAATAATGTTAATGTATTAGTAATAATGTTAATAATGTTAATGTATTAGTAATAATGTTAATAATGTTAATGTGTTAGTAATAATGTTAATGTATAGTAATAATGTTAATAATGTTAATGTATTAGTAACAATGTTAATGTATTAGTAATGTTAATGTATTAGTAATAATGTTAATAATGTTAATGTATTAGTAATAATGTTAATAATGTTAATGTGTTAGTAATAATGTTAATAATGTTAATGTGTTAGTAATATTGTTAATGTATTAGTATTAATGGTAATAATGTTAATGTATTAGTAATAATGTTAATAATGTTAATGTATTAGTATTAATGTTAATAATGTTAATGTATTAGTATTAATGTTAATAATGTTAATGCATTAGTAATAATGTTAATGTCTAAGTAATGTTAATGAATAAGTAATAATTTGACTATATAAGTAGAAATGTTAATGTATCGGTAACAGAGTATTTTCACAGTGTGGTATTAGTACTTTTAGTGCAACAGGGTATCATTGTGTATAATAGTATATTTACCAGCAGGTGGAGCTCTGACAGAAGCTGCTGGAGGCTCACTGGCACTGATGATGATGGTGATGATGTGGTCGTCTTTTTGTTTCCAGTCTCAGCTGACCTTGATGTCGGAGCGTCTGTCTCTCCGTCATTCTCCTTCGTATCAAACAGCTGCAGAGTTTCTGTGTGACATCTGGAGTCTGTTTGAAGACGCCTCACAGGTAAATACAGCAGCTCAATGTTCAAAACACATACAAACAGCGTCATGTCATTATGGGATGTCCACGTTCTCTAGGAACAGTGTTTGTAACTGTAACTTCAATAAACACAAATCAGAGTACTTCATCACATTGATGCAAAATTACAAAGATCAATGTGATCATTGATCACATTGATAAAGAAAGGAGACATATGAGCAAATAGTTCCTTTTTGTTTTGTCTCATTTCTGAAACGATGAGCCGATTGACAGGAAGTCAATTATTGTTCAAAGAAATTGAAATCACTGATTCCAGCTTTAAGAAGAAACCCTGAAATTATATGAGTTATTTTCTATTTTTGTGTTTAAATCATTCTAGTATATATTATTCCATAATAATGAATTAGACATAATTTAGTTTTGAATTCATTCTACTTAAAATTACATTTAGTTTCATTGACAGTCGTGATACATAATGATAAATAATATATTAAATCATTTTAAAAAGCTGCTTTATCGATTCAATACTAACATGTTTTTAGGAGTTTTATTGTGAATGTGTTTTGGTTTAGAAGTCTGAAATGAAGTCTGTTTAACACCAGCTGATGTTAGCTTTTTACTTGATGAACTAAACCTGAAGAACCATGAACAGAAACATTGTTCAGGTGTCATCATGAACACACCTGATTGGTCACTCAGCCTCCTGTCTGGTGTTTCCAGGGTGACGACGTTCTGAACAGACTGCAGGAGAATCTCCAGAGCCGCTTCGCTGCAGAACTGATGTCGCTGAGCAGCAGAGACACAAATGGAGGGAAACCTACAGTCGGACCGCTGTTCAACTCCAACATGTCAGACGGACTACAGGTCGCTGAGGGCCTAAAGGGGTCAAAATTTGTATCGGAGGAACAGGAAGTGACCATCACCAAAGTGAAGGAGACGAGGAAGAGGCTGAGAGACCTTCTGGAAGCGTCATTGTTCAAGAGGAGGAAGATGGAGGACAAAACACCACCTGGGAGTTCTGGGAACTGAAGTTCAAACGATGTTGAATGTGATTCCTCTTAAGCTGCAAAGTGAATGTTGATTCATTGAATTGATTTTTGTATTCATTTATTTATATACTTTTACTAGTTTTTTTTGCAATAAATATTGTTTAAAATAATTTATAGTTTGTCTGTGAGGACTTTTATCTTTCTTTTTTTTAAATGAGGTAATGACAGTTTGTATGAGCATCATAAAAAAAACGTTTTTAGTTTTCAACTCTTACAACATTACAGTCAGACAGTAACAATCAGATTGTAACATCACTCTGTCTAACAACGATCGGACTGTAACAACAGTCGATCGGACTGTAACAACAGTCAGACTGTAACAGTCGGACTGTAACAACAGTCAAACTAACAACGGTCGGACTGTAACAGTCAAACTGTAACAAGTCGGACTGTAACAACAATCGGACTGTAACAACGGTCGGACTGTAACAGTCGAACTGTAACAACAGTCGGACTGTAACAGTCAAACTGTAACAAGTCAAACTGTAAAAACAGTCGGACTGTAACAACGGTCGGACTGTAACAACAGTCAAACTGTAACAGTCAAACTGTAACAGTCTGACTAACAACGGTCAAACTGTAACAAGTCGAACTGTAACAACAGTCGAACTGTAACAAGTCGAACTGTAACAACAGTTGAACTGTAATAATAGTCGGATTGTAACAACAGTTGAACTGTAATAATAGTCAGATTGTAACAGTCGGACTGTAGTTACCGTTGGGATGAACCATACAATCTAAAGACATTCAATCAGCATCGGCTGGACGCCGTGTTTACTGATAGTACGCTAACGTTAGCGTGCTAACATGCTAAACATACCTGCTAAACTTTAGCATGTTAGCATTTTCATTGTGAGCAAACGTTGGTGCTGCTCCTCAGAGGATGATCCTTCAAACGGTGACGATACTGGTGCAGCCTGTAGGGGGCGCTGACTGTCGTTCTTAAATCAACACGTTAGTCGATTAAAAACTGTTAAGTTATTGATCCTCAGTTTGTTTATTGGAGCTCTGAGTAAAACCGTTTCAGACTACAGAAGTTTATTTCGATCACATCTGATATTCAGTAAAAAAAACATTTAAGAATATTTAAACCTGCAGAGGTTGATCAAACGTCAGTTTTTTAATTGTGTTACAAACTGAAGTGAAGCTGCAGATCCCAAAAGCTTTATTGAAACATGTTGATACAGAGAAACAAACAGCTGTTTGTTAGATCATGAATATTAGAATATATTGGAATTTATATTTGTTAAATGTTTGACTTTAAACTACAGATGAATGAAATCTATAATGTTTTAATCTTTAAGGAACATTCTCTTAACCAAAACATCACGTTCTTCATCATATCTCTCAACAAGAACAGATTTTTAGATCCAACGATAAAGAAGAAGTAGAAGAAGAAGACGAAGACTTCATCACAGTAAACTGACATCAGTAAGTCGACACGCTGCCTTCTCAAACTACAGTGGCCCTGAGGGGGAAATAACATTTGAAAGCTTTCAGCCACATCTCATGGACTTCATCAGTGGATGTTGTTTAGATGACTGTGTGATGGATGAAGGCCAAGAGAAGTGGCTGAAAGTCTTTTCTCCTCGAGGACAACATTCTTAACGTCGATGTATTGTGGAATGAAAATAAAAGATTTTAAACATTAATATGTTTGTTTATAAGTATCCGTGTTGTCATGTAGACTACATATATGTATATATCAATATATATATATTGATATATACATATTTTTTAATGTATATATAAATTCTTGAAGTGAAAGCTAAAGAACTGTCGAGTTTAAATGAGAGACTGAAAGTTTGTTTTGTTGAAGTAAAATAAAAACCTGCAGATTTATGAATCGCTAAAATAATTTTCCGATCGCTCCGTTGATGAACGAGTACAAACAAACCGACGCCAGCTGAAGCCGAAACATCTCACCATCATGGACGGAGACAGGCGGTTGCGTTTGGTCGAGAGGGGGTGCGACTGGCGGCGGTTTGCCGCGGATCCGAGACCTCAACGTGGCGTTTAGGAGTCGTCGTCCTCCTCCGTGGCGTCGTCGAGGGAGTTGGGGCTCAGGTACTCGAAGGCCTTCTGGCTCTGAGAGACGAACTGTTTGAGCGGAGCGAGGAGCAGCTCGGTGGCGGACGGCCGGCGGTGGACGACGCTGCCGACGTCGGAAGGGATCTTGAAGTCGTCCTCCGCCTCCGGGGCCGGGAGGTCCTTCACGCTGGAGCGGCGGCGACCGTTGGGGGGGTCGGGGCTCTGGGGGCCTCCTCGGCCGGCGGTGGCGCGGGAGTAGAGGCTCCGGCGGCGGCGAGGACGCCCGTCCATCGCCTTCAGGAAGAGACTGCTAGCGGAGTCGCGGCGGGACGAACTGTCAGGGGTTACGTCCTCCTGGTTCAGGAACTCCTCCACCTCCTGAGCGGATGGCTGCTGGAGCTGAAACACATGTTCATACAGCAGTCTGATGTGTTACAGCGATAGCTTCTGGATGGCTTTAGCCTAGCTTAGCACAAAGACTGTTAGCGTAGCTTCTCCACTGTGTCAGACCTCGCTTCACATCAATAATGAACTCTCACCTGGCCCCGAGCTAACAGCTCACCTAGCCCCGAGCTAACAGCTCACCTAGCCTTGAGCTAACAGCTCACCTAGCCCCGAGCTAACAGCTCACCTAGCCTTGAGCTAACAGCTCACCTAGCCTTGAGCTAACAGCTCACCTAGCCCCAAGCTAACAGCTCACCTAGCCCCGAGCTAACAGCTCACTTAGCCTTGAGCTAACAGCTCACCTGATAAGAAGAAGAATGAGGAGGAGGAAGAGAAGAAGAAAAAAAAGAAGAAGATGAAGAAAAAGAAAAACAATTTGAAGTCTACTGATTAGTATCTGACAAGCTGGAATTTATCTTCAGTTACGTTATCAAGGTTGGACGTTGTGTCCAATCACCATGAACAAAGACCAGGTGTGTCTCAGGTGTCTCACCATGGTGTAGAGCGGCGTGGCGTTGATCACCAGCTGCAGGAGGATCTTGGCGAGTTCCTGCAGGTCTCCCAGCAGCTGCTGGATCTGAACCGGCAGCTCTCTGATCCGATGTACGGGGAGCAGCTCGGCCAACATGACGGCCTGGCCTCTGACGCTGCTGAGGGTCAGCTCTCGGAGACTCTCTGCCCGGTACACCAACGCCACCAGGAGGCCCTGCAGGTACCACAGCAGCTCGCCCACCAGCTCCAGAACCTTACCCAGACCCACCTGTAGGGGGACAGAGGAGGTCAATAGCTGACATACAAAAACCAGGGCCAGGGTGAAGCCCTCCGAGGCCCCCCAGCAGAATCTGATCCAACCAGAGAACCACTACATCCACTAACCACAAGAACAGTTTGTTCAGGCTCACCTAGCCTCCAGCTAACAGCCTTTTGACTGTTTTCATGCAGGTTTTTGTGATTTCCTAAGAATTCCGTTATAAAAGCTTCTGACATTCATGAGTCATCAGTGTGTAATCAATCAAACTGTATCTGATCAGTGTGAATGAAGACTGTGTGCCTCATGTAGCTGCCACAAACACACACACACACACACACACACACACACACACACACACACACACACACACACACACCATGTTGTTGTGTAAGTGTTGAGGTTAGACCAAACGCTCTCAGATCCATTTTTAACTCATAAACATCTTTTTAATCACTTTCATGATCTTCAAATTTTGCTTTTCATGACGTCTGGAAATGTCCCTCATGACCCTGAAGACACTGAAACTATGAAGAAGAGGAAGATGAAGAGGAAGGAGAGGATGGAGAAGAAGAAGACATCTGTCTCACCTGGTTTGCGGCGTCCCCCAGCGTCCTCATGGCGTTCTCTAGCTGCTCCCGGACCTTCATCAGTCGATGGTAGAGCTGCAGGCTGAGGTTCAGCAGGAGGCTCCTGATCCTGGTCCACAGACTGGGCTCGTCCTCGTCTTCGTCCTCGTACTCCTGCACCTTCATCTCCCACTGACGACCTGACGGACACAAAGACCAGAACATCTACTGTGATCCAGATGATCTCAACCGAGAACCTTTAAGCTTTTATTCTGAAAGTCCCGTACTCACGCAGCGTGGGGGGGAGGGGCAGGTAGTGGGCGGTGGCATCCTCCAGACGACTCAGCACGTCGTCCAAACCTGACGCAGCGGCTCGTCCCACCTGAGAGTCCTGCAGCAGCCGGACGGCGGTTAGAGCGCCGCCGGACAGACGCTCCAGCTGGTCCAGAGCTCCGTCCAGACCGTCCACCACCCACAGCTGCACGTCGTCCAGCGTCACGAACAAGGCGTCCTTCAGGTGACCTAGCACCTGAGGATGAGGAGGCCACGCCCCTTTAGTCAGGAAGGAGCTGCTGCTGAACTACCAAACTAAAGTACAGCTGGTCACAATTGTTAGATCATAGATCCTAATAATCAATAAATAGTTATTAGATAATATATCTTAATAATCAATAAATAGTTATTGATCAGGAGAACGAACCTCCTCCGTTGATTGGTTCAGGATCGGGAAGTTTTTCTCCAGACGGTCGAGACCAACGAGAACAAAACTGTTGGCAACTTCAACTGGAGACAGAAAGTACAAGTATGAGGAGTACTAGCAGTAGTACTAGTATTATGCATTATTTACAGCAGTATTTATATGTGTACTTTGACAGTAGTAGTAGGTGACGGGGTGACCGTGATAAGTGGAGAGCAGGGCCGCCTTTCAATCAGAGGGTCGGCGGTTCGATCTAGTAGAGATCCTGCTCTACTCGTCTCATGTCATTGTGTCCTTGAGCAAGACACTTAACCCCAAAGTGTCTCCCGTAGCTGCGTCTACGGTGTGTAGATAGATACTCAATTGTCAGTCGCTTTGGATAAAAGCGTCTGATAAATGACTGTAATGTAATGTAATGTAATGTAATGTAGTAGAAGTATTAATAGTATTAGCAGTAACAACAGCAGTATTTGCAGAATTTATCTGCATGTACTCTGCGGCTCCAGTATTAGTAGTGGTAGTAGCAATAGTAGTAGTATCAGTAGTAGTGGTAGTTGCAGTAGTAGTAGTAGTCGTGGTAGTTGCAATAGTAGTAGTAGTGGTAGTAGTAGTAGTGGTAGTTGCAGTAGTAGTAGTAGTAGTAGTAGTTGAAGTAGTAGTAGTAGTAGTAGTAGTCGTGGCAGTTGCAGTAGTAGTGGTAGTAGTAGTCGTGGTAGTTGCAGTAGTAGTAGTAGTAGTGGTAGTAGTAGTAGTGGTAGTTGCAGCAGTATCAGTAGTTGTAGTAGTTGCAGCAGTAGTAAAGGTAGTTGAAGTAGTAGTAGTAGTAGTAGTCGTGGTAGTTGCAGTAGTGGTAGTAGCAGTAGTAGTGGTAGTTGCAGTAGTAGTAGTAGTAGTAGTAGTAGTTGAAGTAGTGGTAGTAGTAGTCGTGGTAGTTGCAGTAGTAGTAGTAGTAGTAGTGGTGGTAGTAGTGGTAGTAGTAGTAGAGGTAGTAGTGGTAGTTGCAGTAGTAGTAGTATCAGTAGTTGTAGTAGTTGCAGCAGTAGTAGAGGTAGTTGAAGTAGTAGCAGGAGTAGTAGTCGTGGTAGTTGCAGTAGTAGTATATTAGTGGTAGTTGAAGTAGTAGTAGTAGTAGTCGTGGTAGTTGCAGTAGTAGTAGTAGTAGTAGTAGTAGTAGTTGAAGTAGTGGTAGTAGTAGTCGTGGTAGTTGCAGTAGTAGTAGTAGTAGTAGTAGTAGTGGTGGTAGTAGTAGTAGAGGTAGTATCAGTAGTAGTGGTAGTTGCAGTGGTAGTAGTATCAGTAGTTGTAGTAGTTGCAGCAGTAGTAGAGGTAGTTGAAGTAGTAGTAGGAGTAGTAGTTGTGGTAGTTGCAGTAGTAGTAGTATTAGTGGTAGTTGAAGTAGTAGTAGTAGTAGTCGTGGTAGTTGCAGTAGTAGTAGTAGTAGTAGTAGTAGTAGTGGTAGTAGTAGTAGTAGAGGTAGTATCAGTAGTAGTGGTAGTTACAGTAGTAGTAGTGGTAGTTGCAGTAGTAGTAGTGGTAGTTGCAGTAGTAGTAGTTTAAGTATTAATGGTAGTTGTAGTAGTAGTAGTCGTGGTAGTTGCAGTAGTAGTAGTAGTAGTAGTAGTAGTGGTAGTAGTAGTAGAGGTAGTATCAGTAATAGTGGTAGTTGCAGTAGTAGTAGTATCAGTAGTAGTGGTAGTTACAGTACTAGTAGTGGTAGTTGCAGTAGTAGTAGTTTAAGTATTAATGGTAGTTGTAGTAGTAGTAGTATCAGTAATTGTAGTAGTTGCAGCAGTAGTAGTATCAGTAATGTTTGTAGTATTTATACACACGTACTCTGCGGTTCCAGGCTCTGAAGAAGGGGCGTGGCTCTCGTCATGGCGACGCTGGAGAAGCCCTCAGCGACTCCTCCAATCAGACGCAGCAGAGGGTAACGACCTGTGACATCAGAGTACGCTGATGTCATCGACTGCAGCGCCGAGCTGACCAATGGGAGAGCGGAGACTCTGAGCACGGCGCTGGTCTGAAACACAGGGACGTTAGTGCCACACTGTACAAGTACTAATATCACACTTTACAAGTACTCTGTGACAGTAAAAGTACTACTTGTGTATATATCTACATACAGAAACAAAATCCCTTTGACTGGATCAATTTGGAGATTTTTCAAAATAAAAGTCCCCCTTTCTACCTATGATCTTTTCTGAGTTTATATATACATTTTGTGAGCATCTTATTTTGGAAACAGGATGTAGTTACATGTGTTTCCTGTCACTAGCTCAGCTCCAGAGAGACTTGAGATCTTCAGATTACAGCATTAAAGAAACTTTATTTTAGTGTGGCGGTTCTCGGCTTCCGTACTATTGACCTGTGGTTATTGTTATGATTAATCAGCTGATTGTTGTCATCTTTAATCTGCTGGTTATTGTCATGATTAATCAGCTGATTATTGTCATGATTAATCAGCTGGTTATTGTCATGATTAATCAGCTGGTTATTGTCATGAATAATCAGCTGGTTATTGTCATGATTAATCAGCTGGTTATTGTCATGAATAATCAGATGGTTGTTGTCATGATTAATCTGCTGGTTATTGTCATGATTAATCTGCTGGTTATTGTCATGATTAATCTGCTGGTTATTGTCATGATTAATCAAATGATTATTGTCATGATTAATCTACTGGTTATTGTCATGATTAATCTGCTGGTTATTGTCGTGATTAATCAGCTGGTTGTTGTCGTGATTAATCAGCTGGTTATTGTCGTGATTAATCAGCTGGTTATTGTCGTGATTAATCAGCTGGTTATTGTCGTGATTAATCAGCTGGTTATTGTCGTGATTAATCAGCTGGTTGTTGTCATGATTAATCAGCTGGTTGTTGTCATGATTAATCAGCTGGTTATTGTCATGATTAATCTGCTGGTTATTGTCATGATTAATCTGCTGGTTGTTGTCATGATTAATCTGCTGGTTATTGTCATGATTAATCTGCTGGTTGTTGTCATGATTAATCTGCTGGTTGTCATGATTAATCTGCTGGTTGTTGTCATGATTAGTCTGCTGGTTGTTGTCATGATTAGTCTGCTGGTTTTTGTCATGATTAATCAGCTGGTTGTTGTCATGATTAATCTGCTGGTTGTTGTCATGATTAATCTGCTGGTTGTTGTCATGATTAATCTGCTGGTTATTGTCATGATTAATCTGATGGTTGTTGTCATGACTAATCAGCTGGTTATTGTCATGGTTAATCTGCTGGTTATTGTCATGATTAATCTGCTGGTTGTTGTCATGATTAATCAGATGGTTATTGTCATGGTTAATCTGCTGTTATTGTCATGATTAATCAGCTGGTTATTGTCATGATTAATCAGCTGGTTGTTGTCATGATTAATCAGCTGGTTATTGTCATGATTAATCTGCTGGTTATTGTCATGATTAATCTGATGGTTGTTGTCATGACTAATCAGCTGGTTATTGTCATGGTTAATCTGCTGGTTATTGTCATGATTAATCTGCTGGTTGTTGTCATGATTAATCAGATGGTTATTGTCATGGTTAATCTGCTGGTTATTGTCATGATTAATCAGCTGGTTATTGTCATGATTAATCAGCTGGTTGTTGTCATGATTCATCAGCTGGTTATTGTCATGATTAATCAGCTGGTTATTGTCATGGTTAATCTGCTGGTTATTGTCATGATTAATCTGCTGGTTGTTGTCATGATTAATCAGCTGGTTGTTGTCATGATTAATCAGCTGGTTATTGTCATGGTTAATCTGCTGGTTGTTGTCATGATTAATCTGCTGGTTGTTGTCATGATTAATCAGATGGTTATTGTCATGGTTAATCTGCTGGTTATTGTCATGATTAATCAGCTGGTTGTTGTCATGATTAATCAGCTGGTTGTTGTCATGATTAATCAGCTGGTTGTTGTCATGATTAATCAGCTGGTTATTGTCATGGTTAATCTGCTGGTTATTGTCATGATTAATCTGCTGGTTATTGTCATGATTAATCTGCTGGTTGTTGTCATGATTAATCAGCTGGTTGTTGTCATGATTAATCAGCTGGTTGTTGTCATGATTAATCAGCTGGTTGTTGTCATGATTAATCAGCTGGTTATTGTCATGGTTAATCTGCTGGTTATTGTCATGATTAATCTGCTGGTTGTTGTCATGATTCATCTGCTGGTTATTGTCATGATTAATCAGCTGGTTATTGTCATGATTAATCAGCTGGTTATTGTCATGATTAATCAGCTGGTTGTTGTCATGATTAATCAGCTGGTTGTTGTCATGATTAATCTGCTGGTTATTGTCAGGATTAATCTGCTGGTTATTGTCAGGATTAATCAGCTGGTTGTTGTCATGATTGATCAGCTGGTTATTGTCATGATTTATCAGCTAGTTATTTGCTTATCAGTCGACGGATTGTTCCGGTGACATTAACAGGATGAAACAGTCACCTCATGATGTTGACGCTCAGACATTTCTCCTTCACCAAATCTGAGGAACAAACAGATAGAGTAGAGGTTCAGCATGAGGCAGTCAGCTGCTGGACCACAGAGATCCGCTCGGTTCAGGTCTAAGCAGCATGAAAACCAGATCCACAAAGACCCTCATTGAGCCTCCTGATGACGTCATCCGGGTTTGATTGACAGGAAAAAAAATCTGAGCTTAAAAGTACTAATACCACACTGTAAAAGTATTAATACCACACTCTAATACCACACTGTAAAAGTACTAATACCACACATCTGTAGGAGCCGCATTTAACTTCATGTTTATGTATCTTAATTACTGATATCGTATTTATTTGCGTTGAAAGCAAAATGTGCCCCCCCCCCCACAGGTGAGGAGTTGAACGGGTGAGGAGGTGAACAAGTGAGGAGGTGAACGAGTGATGAGGTGAACAAGTGAGGAGGTGAACAGGTGAGGAGTTGAACGGGTGAGGAGGTGAACAAGTGAGGAGGTGAACGGGTGAGGAGGTGAACGGGTGAGGAGGTGAACAAGTGAGGAGTTAAACGGGTGAGGAGGTGAACGGGTGAGGAGGTGAACAAGTGAGGAGGTGAACGGGTGAGGAGGTGAACGGGTGAGGAGGTGAACAAGTGAGGAGTTAAAAGGGTGAGGAGGTGAACGGGTGAGGAGGTGAACGGGTGAGGAGGTGTACGGGTGAGGAGGTGAACAAGTGAGGAGTTAAACGGGTGAGGAGGTGAACGGGTGAGGAGGTGAACAGGTGAGGAGGTGAATGGGTGAGGAGGTGAACAGGTGAGGAGGTGAACAGGTGAGGTGAATGGGTGAGGAGGTGAACGGGTGAGGAGGTGAACAAGTAAGGAGGTGAACGGGTGAGGAGGTGAACAAGTGAGGAGGTGAACGAGTGAGGAGGTGAACAAGTGAGGAGGTGAACAAGTAAGGAGGTGAACAAGTGAGGAGGTGAACCGGTGAGGAGGTGAACCGGTGAGGAGGTGAACGGGTGAGGAGATAAACAAGTGAGGAGGTGAACAAGGGAGGAGGTGAACAAGTGAGGAGGTGAACAAGTGAGGAGGTGAACAAGTGAGGAGGTGAACGGGTGAGGAGGTGAACAAGTGAGGAGATGAACAAGTGAGGAGGTGAACGGGTGAGGAGGTGAACAGGTGAGGAGGTGAACAAGTGAGGAGTTAAACGGGTGAGGAGGTGAACGGGTGAGGAGGTGAACAAGTGAGGAGTTAAACGGGTGAGGAGGTGAACGGGTGAGGAGGTGAACAAGTGAGGAGTTAAACGGGTGAAGAGGTGAACGGGTGAGGAGGTGAACGGGTGAGGAGGTGAACAAGTGAGGAGTTAAACGGGTGAGGAGGTGAACGGGTGAGGAGGTGAACAAGTGAGGAGGTGAACGGGTGAGGAGGTGAACGGGTGAGGAGGTGAACAAGTGAGGAGTTAAACGGGTGAGGAGGTGAACGGGTGAGGAGGTGAACAAGTGAGGAGGTGAACGGGTGAGGAGGTGAACGGGTGAGGAGGTGTACGAGTGAGGAGGTGAACAAGTGAGGACTTAAACGGGTGAAGAGGTGAACGGGTGAGGAGGTGAACAGGTGAGGAGGTGAACAGGTGAGGAGGTGAACGGGTGAGGAGGTGAACGGGTGAGGAGGTGAACAAGTGAGGAGGTGAACGGGTGAGGAGGTGAACAAGTGAGAAGGTGAACGAGTGAGGAGGTGAACGAGTGAGGAGGTGAACAAGTGAGGAGTTGAACGAGTGAGGAGGTGAACAAGTGAGGAGGTGAACAAGTGAGGAGTTGAACGGGTGAGGAGGTGAACAAGTGAGGAGGTGAACAAGTAAGGAGGTGAACAAGTGAGGAGTTGAATGGGTGAGGAGGTGAACAAGTGAGGAGGTGAACGGGTGAGGAGGTGAACAAGTGAGGAGGTGAACGGGTGAGGAGGTGAACGGGTGAGGAGATAAAGAAGTGAGGAGTTGAACGGGTGAGGAGGTGAACAAGTGAGGAGGTGAACGGGTGAGGAGGTGAACCGGTGAGGAGGTGAACGGGTGAGGAGATAAACAAGTGAGGAGTTGAACGGGTGAGGAGGTGAACAAGTGAGGAGATGAACAAGTGAGGAGGTGAACGAGTGAGGAGGTGAACAGGTGAGGAGGTGAACAGGTGAGGAGGTGAACAAGTGAGGAGTTAAACGGATGAGCAGGTGAACGGGTGAGGAGGTGAACGGGTGAGGAGGTGAACAAGTGAGGAGTTAAACGGGTGAGGAGGTGAACGGGTGAGGAGGTGAACAAGTGAGGAGGTGAACGGGTGAGGAGGTGAACGGGTGAGGAGGTGAACAAGTGAGGAGTTAAAAGGGTGAGGAGGTGAACAAGTGAGGAGGTGAACGGGTGAGGAGGTGAACGGGTGAGGAGGTGTACGGGTGAGGAGGTGAACAAGTGAGAAGTTAAACGGGTGAGGAGGTGAACGGGTGAGGAGGTGAACAGGTGAGGAGGTGAATGGGTGAGGAGGTGAACAGGTGAGGAGGTGAACAGGTGAGGAGGTGAATGGGTGAGGAGGTGAACGGGTGAGGAGGTGAACAAGTAAGGAGGTGAACGGGTGAGGAGGTGAACAAGTGAGGAGGTGAACGAGTGAGGAGGTGAACAAGTGAGGAGGTGAACAAGTAAGGAGGTGAACAAGTGAGGAGTTGAACGGGTGAGGAGGTGAACGGGTGAGGAGGTGAACAAGTGAGGAGGTGAACCGGTGAGGAGGTGAACCGGTGAGGAGGTGAACGGGTGAGGAGATAAACAAGTGAGGAGGTGAACGGGTGAGGAGGTGAACAAGTGAGGAGGTGAACAAGTGAGGAGGTGAACAAGTGAGGAGGTGAACGGGTGAGGACGTGAACGGGTGAGGAGGTGAACAAGTGAGGAGATGAACAAGTGAGGAGGTGAACGGGTGAGGAGGTGAACAGGTGAGGAGGTGAACAAGTGAGGAGTTAAACGGGTGAGGAGGTGAACGGGTGAGGAGGTGAACAAGTGAGGAGTTAAACGGGTGAGGAGGTGAACGGGTGAGGAGGTGAACAAGTGAGGAGTTAAACGGGTGAAGAGGTGAACGGGTGAGGAGGTGAACGGGTGAGGAGGTGAACAAGTGAGGAGTTAAACAGGTGAGGAGGTGAACAAGTGAGGAGGTGAACGGGTGAGGAGGTGAACGGGTGAGGAGGTGAACAAGTGAGGAGTTAAACGGGTGAGGAGGTGAACGGGTGAGGAGGTGAACAAGTGAGGAGGTGAACGGGTGAGGAGGTGAACGGGTGAGGAGGTGTACGAGTGAGGAGGTGAACAAGTGAGGACTTAAACGGGTGAAGAGGTGAACGGGTGAGGAGGTGAACAGGTGAGGAGGTGAACGGGTGAGGAGGTGAACAGGTGAGGAGGTGAACGGGTGAGGAGGTGAACAAGTGAGGAGGTGAACGGGTGAGGAGGTGAACAAGTGAGAAGGTGAACGAGTGAGGAGGTGAACAAGTGAGGAGGTGAACGAGTGAGGAGTTGAACGAGTGAGGAGGTGAACAAGTGAGGAGGTGAACAAGTGAGGAGTTGAACGGGTGAGGAGGTGAACAAGTGAGGAGGTGAACAAGTAAGGAGGTGAACAAGTGAGGAGTTGAATGGGTGAGGAGGTGAACAAGTGAGGAGGTGAACGGGTGAGGAGGTGAACAAGTGAGGAGGTGAACGGGTGAGGAGGTGAACGGGTGAGGAGATAAAGAAGTGAGGAGTTGAACGGGTGAGGAGGTGAACAAGTGAGGAGGTGAACGGGTGAGGAGGTGAACCGGTGAGGAGGTGAACGGGTGAGGAGATAAACAAGTGAGGAGTTGAACGGGTGAGGAGGTGAACAAGTGAGGAGATGAACAAGTGAGGAGGTGAACGAGTAAGGAGGTGAACAGGTGAGGAGGTGAACAGGTGAGGAGGTGAACAAGTGAGGAGTTAAACGGATGAGCAGGTGAACGGGTGAGGAGGTGAACGGGTGAGGAGGTGAACAAGTGAGGAGTTAAACGGGTGAGGAGGTGAACGGGTGAGGAGGTGAACAAGTGAGGAGTTAAACGGGTGAGGAGGTGAACGGGTGAGGAGGTGAACAAGTGAGGAGTTAAACGGGTGAGGAGGTGAACGGGTGAGGAGGTGAACAAATGAGGAGGTGAACGGGTGAGGAGGTGAACGGGTGAGGAGGTGAACAAGTGAGGAGGTGAACAAGTAAGGAGGTGAACAAGTGAGGAGGTGAACGGGTGAGGAGGTGAACGGGTGAGGAGGTGTACGGGTGAGGAGGTGAACGGGTGAGGAGGTGAACAAGTGAGGAGTTTAACGGGTGAGTAGGTGAACAGGTGAGGAGGTGAATGGGTGAGGAGGTGAACAGGTGAGGAGGTGAACAGGTGAGGAGGTGAACCGGTGAGGAGGTGAACGGGTGAGGAGATAAACAAGTGAGGAGGTGAACAAGTGAGGAGGTGAACAAGTGAGGAGGTGAACAAGTGAGGAGGTGAACAAGTGAGGAGGTGAACGGGTGAGGAGGTGAACAAGTGAGGAGATGAACAAGTGAGGAGGTGAACGGGTGAGGAGGTGAACAGGTGAGGAGGTGAACAAGTGAGGAGTTAAACGGGTGAGGAGGTGAACGGGTGAGGAGGTGAACAAGTGAGGAGTTAAACGGGTGAGGAGGTGAACGGGTGAGGAGGTGAACAAGTGAGGAGTTAAACGGGTGAAGAGGTGAACGGGTGAGGAGGTGAACGGGTGAGGAGGTGAACAAGTGAGGAGTTAAACGGGTGAGGAGGTGAACGGGTGAGGAGGTGAACAAGTGAGGAGGTGAACGGGTGAGGAGGTGAACGGGTGAGGAGGTGAACAAGTGAGGAGTTAAACGGGTGAGGAGGTGAACGGGTGAGGAGGTGAACAAGTGAGGAGGTGAACGGGTGAGGAGGTGAACGGGTGAGGAGGTGTACGAGTGAGGAGGTGAACAAGTGAGGACTTAAACGGGTGAAGAGGTGAACGGGTGAGGAGGTGAACAGGTGAGGAGGTGAACGGGTGAGGAGGTGAACGGGTGAGGAGGTGAACAAGTGAGGAGGTGAACGGGTGAGGAGGTGAACAAGTGAGAAGGTGAACGAGTGAGGAGGTGAACGAGTGAGGAGGTGAACAAGTGAGGAGTTGAACGAGTGAGGAGGTGAACAAGTGAGGAGGTGAACAAGTGAGGAGTTGAACGGGTGAGGAGGTGAACAAGTGAGGAGGTGAACAAGTAAGGAGGTGAACAAGTGAGGAGTTGAATGGGTGAGGAGGTGAACAAGTGAGGAGGTGAACGGGTGAGGAGGTGAACAAGTGAGGAGGTGAACGGGTGAGGAGGTGAACGGGTGAGGAGATAAAGAAGTGAGGAGTTGAACGGGTGAGGAGGTGAACAAGTGAGGAGGTGAACGGGTGAGGAGGTGAACCGGTGAGGAGGTGAACGGGTGAGGAGATAAACAAGTGAGGAGTTGAACGGGTGAGGAGGTGAACAAGTGAGGAGATGAACAAGTGAGGAGGTGAACGAGTGAGGAGGTGAACAGGTGAGGAGGTGAACAGGTGAGGAGGTGAACAAGTGAGGAGTTAAACGGATGAGCAGGTGAACGGGTGAGGAGGTGAACGGGTGAGGAGGTGAACAAGTGAGGAGTTAAACGGGTGAGGAGGTGAATGGGTGAGGAGGTGAACAAGTGAGGAGTTAAACGGGTGAGGAGGTGAACGGGTGAGGAGGTGAACAAGTGAGGAGTTAAACGGGTGAGGAGGTGAACGGGTGAGGAGGTGAACAAATGAGGAGGTGAACGGGTGAGGAGGTGAACGGGTGAGGAGGTGAACAAGTGAGGAGTTAAACGGGTGAGGAGGTGAACGGGTGAGGAGGTGAACAAGTGAGGAGGTGAACGGGTGAGGAGGTGAACGGGTGAGGAGGTGAACAAGTGAGGAGTTAAAAGGGTGAGGAGGTGAACAAGTGAGGAGGTGAACGGGTGAGGAGGTGAACGGGTGAGGAGGTGTACGGGTGAGGAGGTGAACAAGTGAGAAGTTAAACGGGTGAGGAGGTGAACGGGTGAGGAGGTGAACAGGTGAGGAGGTGAATGGGTGAGGAGGTGAACAGGTGAGGAGGTGAACAGGTGAGGAGGTGAATGGGTGAGGAGGTGAACGGGTGAGGAGGTGAACAAGTAAGGAGGTGAACGGGTGAGGAGGTGAACAAGTGAGGAGGTGAACGAGTGAGGAGGTGAACAAGTGAGGAGGTGAACAAGTAAGGAGGTGAACAAGTGAGGAGTTGAACGGGTGAGGAGGTGAACGGGTGAGGAGGTGAACAAGTGAGGAGGTGAACCGGTGAGGAGGTGAACCGGTGAGGAGGTGAACGGGTGAGGAGATAAACAAGTGAGGAGGTGAACGGGTGAGGAGGTGAACAAGTGAGGAGGTGAACAAGTGAGGAGGTGAACAAGTGAGGAGGTGAACGGGTGAGGACGTGAACGGGTGAGGAGGTGAACAAGTGAGGAGATGAACAAGTGAGGAGGTGAACGGGTGAGGAGGTGAACAGGTGAGGAGGTGAACAAGTGAGGAGTTAAACGGGTGAGGAGGTGAACGGGTGAGGAGGTGAACAAGTGAGGAGTTAAACGGGTGAGGAGGTGAACGGGTGAGGAGGTGAACAAGTGAGGAGTTAAACGGGTGAAGAGGTGAACGGGTGAGGAGGTGAACGGGTGAGGAGGTGAACAAGTGAGGAGTTAAACAGGTGAGGAGGTGAACAAGTGAGGAGGTGAACGGGTGAGGAGGTGAACGGGTGAGGAGGTGAACAAGTGAGGAGTTAAACGGGTGAGGAGGTGAACGGGTGAGGAGGTGAACAAGTGAGGAGGTGAACGGGTGAGGAGGTGAACGGGTGAGGAGGTGTACGAGTGAGGAGGTGAACAAGTGAGGACTTAAACGGGTGAAGAGGTGAACGGGTGAGGAGGTGAACAGGTGAGGAGGTGAACGGGTGAGGAGGTGAACAGGTGAGGAGGTGAACGGGTGAGGAGGTGAACGGGTGAGGAGGTGAACGGGTGAGGAGGTGAACAAGTGAGGAGGTGAACGGGTGAGGAGGTGAACAAGTGAGAAGGTGAACGAGTGAGGAGGTGAACAAGTGAGGAGGTGAACGAGTGAGGAGTTGAACGAGTGAGGAGGTGAACAAGTGAGGAGGTGAACAAGTGAGGAGTTGAACGGGTGAGGAGGTGAACAAGTGAGGAGGTGAACAAGTAAGGAGGTGAACAAGTGAGGAGTTGAATGGGTGAGGAGGTGAACAAGTGAGGAGGTGAACGGGTGAGGAGGTGAACAAGTGAGGAGGTGAACGGGTGAGGAGGTGAACGGGTGAGGAGATAAAGAAGTGAGGAGTTGAACGGGTGAGGAGGTGAACAAGTGAGGAGGTGAACGGGTGAGGAGGTGAACCGGTGAGGAGGTGAACGGGTGAGGAGATAAACAAGTGAGGAGTTGAACGGGTGAGGAGGTGAACAAGTGAGGAGATGAACAAGTGAGGAGGTGAACGAGTGAGGAGGTGAACAGGTGAGGAGGTGAACAGGTGAGGAGGTGAACAAGTGAGGAGTTAAACGGATGAGCAGGTGAACGGGTGAGGAGGTGAACGGGTGAGGAGGTGAACAAGTGAGGAGTTAAACGGGTGAGGAGGTGAACGGGTGAGGAGGTGAACAAGTGAGGAGTTAAACGGGTGAGGAGGTGAACGGGTGAGGAGGTGAACAAGTGAGGAGTTAAACGGGTGAGGAGGTGAACGGGTGAGGAGGTGAACAAATGAGGAGGTGAACGGGTGAGGAGGTGAACGGGTGAGGAGGTGAACAAGTGAGGAGGTGAACAAGTAAGGAGGTGAACAAGTGAGGAGGTGAACGGGTGAGGAGGTGAACGGGTGAGGAGGTGTACGGGTGAGGAGGTGAACGGGTGAGGAGGTGAACAAGTGAGGAGTTTAACGGGTGAGTAGGTGAACAGGTGAGGAGGTGAATGGGTGAGGAGGTGAACAGGTGAGGAGGTGAACAGGTGAGGAGGTGAATGGGTGAGGAGGTGAACGGGTGAGGAGTTAAACGGGTGAGGAGGTGAACGGGTGAGGAGGTGAACAAGTGAGGAGTTAAACGGGTGAGGAGGTGAACGGGTGAGGAGGTGAACAGGTGA